>NW_011500050.1:173707-192784 GCF_000495115.2 Populus euphratica | reverse complement strand
TAATTTATACAAGAACTTACCTCCCCGGCAACGGCGCCAAAAACTTGACACGACTAAAAGATTGATGTCTTCTACCAAGTGTAGGGCTGTCGAAATAATAAATAATCCGACAAGACCGAGGTCGAACCATAGAGAGGTTAATTATATAAATTATAGATAACAATAATACAATAACAACAATAACAATAACAATAATAACAACAACAACAATAATAATAATAATAATAATAATAATAATAAAGAAAAAGTTAATGAGAACTTTGAGATAAAAGATTATGTAAGGATTAAACAATGATAACAATAAATGTCAAGGTTAGAGGATCCACTAATGGTATGTCAAATAAGTCTAGTATAAACTCTTATGATTCAATTAAAAACCACACACAAAGGAGGTTCTAATCAGATTATAAATTGTTAACATGATGACATTAGTTATCTTATTTGAATAATACTAATACTTGTAAATGTTGTCAGGCATTCATGATTATAACTTATGTTAACAACAAATCAAGTTCTTTTCATAGCTCATGTGTAAGTTATACCATACGGTTGGGTTATAAAAATGTCAAGCATTTGTTGTATCAAGTGTTATATAACATAAATCTAGATTATTAAACTCGTTCGGGTCCATGAGCTAAGTCATGAGTTTAACATATTAACATAAGTAAGTCCAAGTAGATCTAAAATGTTATTATCTTGTTATTTTTTAAAAAATATCAAGCTAATAACATTTTGGATAAAAATATGTTATCTTTAAAAAATTTTAAAGTTATATCAGGGTTTTACTGGTCTCTTTAAATGGTTTTGGATTTACCTAGTCGATTAGGTCATGTTAGACCAACCCTTACACAATTTAATTTAATACCTAGATTAGGTAAGAAATTAAATTGAAAGGTTTTGAAATTGATTTATTGGGTTGGATTTAAAAAATTTTCTTTATATTATTCTTTTTTTTAATACACTAACATTAAAATTATCATAATGTTATTTTTTTTATAAGTGAAACTTGATTTTAGAATAATAATAGGATGTTGTCTAAAAAATAAATATTATAGTAAAAAAATTCCAAAAATAATTAAGCACATTAATAATACAAGGAGGTTTTTGTTAGAAAGGTAACTTTTTTTTTTTTAATTGTTCAAGTCTTTTTTTCACACATCCTCTTGTTGATAAATAAATGAAATTGAGCAAAATGTTAGATTTTCTTTGTTAGAATTAAAGATGTTAATAACAAAGAAAGAATTAATTTATTTTAAATTTAAATAGCTTGCTATAATATAAAATCAAATATTCTAATACATGTATGTTTCTCAAATTAACAACTTAGTTATTAGTTAATATTAAAATATTTTTTTTAATTTATCAGTACAAATAATTTTCTATTTATTTTATTAAACATAACATTAATTTTGAGTTTGTAATTAATTTTTTCCTTGTCATTATAAAACATATTAACAATACTAAAATAATTTTTTTAACATTCAATTTTGTTTTACTTGATCCAAGGGATGATTATTTAGTTTCTATCATATAAAATCAGAAATTATTAACTAAGGATTTCCATCTAATTTTAAGTTTTTATATTTTCATCCAAAATTATACTTTTATTATACAATAAATGACATCATTTCAAATAGTATTTAATATTTTCGGTTAAGTGACTATGATCTAAGTTATAATTGAGAAATCAAAATAATATGTGGGTAAATTTGTTATAACAAATAATTTGGATGTAAAATTGATACTAACCCAATAGTTTGGGGTATATTTGATGTTTGCCCTAATAAGAAACTTTTCGTGCGAAACGTTTCAACAAAGAGAAAACCAGTGTGTACTCTCAAAATCCAGTTTCCACAGTCCTTCAACGTCTTCCCCCACGCTTGGTAAACCCTCAGCCTCTCTCTCTCTCACTCACTTAGGCAGCCGAGACTGCAAGAATGGGAAGAAACAATTTCTCGATCTTAACAATTCTATTGGTCACACTCCTTCCCATTCTCACCCTCTCTTTCTCCACAGATTCCCCAACAGATCGTCGCCTCTTAGTCCTCCTCGACGACTTGTCACTCAAATCTTCCCACTCAATCTTCTTCAATTCTCTCAAATCTCGTGGTTTCGATCTTGATTTCAAGCTTGCTGATGACCCAAAACTCGCCCTTAAACGTTATGGCCAGTACTTATATGATGGCTTAATTCTCTTTTCTCCTTCAATCGAAAGTAAGTTGTTGAATCCAAACAAATTGTTGTTTTTTTTGTCAAGTTATGATTTTTATGGTTCAGTTTCCGTTTTGAGAAAATGGGTTTTCTTAGGATTTTGTTTTTTTGGTTTTCTTGGAATAATTTGTATTTTGGGATTTTTATTTTTAGGATTTGGTGGTGCATTGGATTTAGCTGCTGTTCTTGACTTTGTCGACTCGGGTCATGATTTGATTATTGCGGCGGATAGTTCCTCTTCTGATTTGATTAAGAGTCTGGCTACTGAATGTGGGGTTGATTTCGATGAGGTTGGTGTGGAATTTATGCTGCATTGGATTTTTTGTCATTTTATTTTATTTATTTTGTTTATTGAGTTTACGTTATATTGTAGGATCCATCTGCCTTGGTTATTGACCATAAAAGTTACGCTATCGCTGAGACTGAGGGTGATCATACATTGATCGCTGCCGATGATTTTATTGAATCTGATGTGCTGCTTGGAAAGAAGAAAATTGAGGTTAGTTTGTTTGATCTTTTCATTGGGTACGTCAATTCCTTGGGAAGTTTAAGATTTTTATGGAATTTGGATTAAACAGGCTCCTGTGCTCTTTAAAGGGATTGCACATTCTTTAAATGCAGCGAATACCCTGGTAAGGTCAAATGTGTCCTGGTTTATTTCTATGTTAATGTAGCCTGATGAAGAAGTTTTAATGGGTTTGCTGGGTTATGTGTTATGATGTATAGGTATCGAAAGTCCTTTCTGCATCTCCTTTGGCTTATTCAGCTAATCCAAGCTCCAAATTGTCAAGTCCTCCATCATTAACTGGATCTTCCATCTCGTTAGTTTCAGTAGTGCAGGTAACTTAGCTCTCTCCTTCAAAATGTTGCTCCTTTTCTCTCATCACACATAAAACAGCTGAAGAACATTGGTTTGTTGTGCTGTATTTTATGATTTATTTTAATTTGGTTTTCTAACCATTCCATTTATCTCTAGCTATCCTTCCTTATGTTTCTCTTGAATCCCATACATGCTCCCATGTATGTATGACTTTTGCATGTCATGGTGGGTGTCTGTGTTATGAACACCTGCTCTTAGTTGAGATTTTAATAAAAAGAAATAATAAATTTGAGCGAGATTTCTTCTTGCTGACAATTTTTACATAATGCAGGCTAGAAACAATGCTCGGATTATGATAACAGGTTCATTAGATATGTTTAGTAACCGGTATGCTCATATGATGGTTTTTCAACTCCAGTATTTCTCTAGTAAATTATTGGTTTCATATTTATTGAAATATCTGTGTGATTCAGATTTTTCAGATCAAGCGTACAGAAAGCTGGGAGCCCAAGAAAGTAAGCGAAGCTCTTATCAAACTTTTTTTTTAGCTTACATCCATTTTGGCCTGCTAAGGTTTTATAAGACGTGTTGTTTCACAATGTTCAATAAGGAATCGTTGCTGCATAAATGATATGTCATCTCTTTGTACCTAGTATAGTACAAACGACTGAGAATAGGAAAACTAATGGTCATTGGCTTAATGCATTTTGAAGAGTACAAGGAAATCACCTTCCTCTACATCATCAAGACTTTTCCTAGGCTTGTCTCATGTTGATAGCGTTATATGAATACATGTCGCAAACTTTATTTGCAAGCTTCATTTTTACATCACACAATGTGTATTCACTTTTTTATATGTTAAGGCTGCAGTTGGTTGAGGTAAGAGCTCCAGGCCCATATAACTTCTATTTATTCCTGGTCAATTCCCATTCTCAATATGCATATGTTTGCAAAAAGATGAGGCATACTTTTCCTGAAGATCCACAAAGCCATGATATTTGTGTTTGCATGCTCATGAAAGATTGTGTAATTGATTTTGAGTTCACATTGGGGGAGAGGGAGTGTGTGTGTCAGGTTGGTGGGGGGGGAGGTTTCATTGCTTCCTTATTTTGTTGTGGAAATTTTTGGTTGGATGGTTTTGATAATTTTCATCCATTCGCCTTACTTTCCCTCTGCTGGCCAATTGTTTAGCTTGTGAACAGAAATTCATTTATTCTGATATTTTAAGGGAAGAAAGTCATGTTATTTGTGACCATGTGTTGACAGATATGATAAATCTGGTAATGAGCAGTTTGTGACTGAACTTAGCAAATGGGTCTTCCATGTAAGAGGTCATCTGAAGGTTAGGTTTTCATTCCAGTCGTCTTGAGTTACTATATTATTCTGGCTAATGTGTAATTATATTACAACATTCAGACATACTAAAGAATATTCTGTAGGTTGTTGATATAATGGCAACTTTTAGGATTTCTTTCCTTCTTTCACTTGATTGTGTTATGTTGCATTTTCATCTGTTGTATAATATCAAGTCTGTTCTTGCCTCCAGGCTGTGAATCTTAGACACAATAAAGCTGGGGAAACAGATGAGCCAGCAATGTATAGGATCAAAGATGATCTGGTAATCTGTCAAGCTGTGCACTCATTTAGTTATTTGAAATTTTGTTTGGGGAAGCTACTGATGAGAAAGAGTATTGACAATCACCCTGAACTTGTATATGAGTGCAGGATTTTTCTGTTGAGATATATGAATGGTCTGGAAAGAGCTGGGAGCCATATGTGGCGAATGATGTCCAGGTCCAGCTTTACATGATGAGCCCTTATGTTTTGAAAACCCTATCAAATGACAAGAAGGTACACTTTTCCTTGGGTCCCATTTTTATTTTACCTTACAAGTTACAAGCATGCCCATGCCACTGATCTTTTCTGCACCGGGTTTTGCAGGGCTTGTATCATACATCATTCAAGGTGCCTGATGTTTATGGGGTTTTCCAGTTTAAGGTTGAGTATCACAGGCTTGGATATACTAGCCTGTCACTCTCCAAACAGGTAAGCTTCTGATTGATGGGGCCTTGGATAATCTTTCCTTTACATAATCAACTTAGCAACTTACCTGGTTTACTGTAGTGGATTGACTGGTGTGATTATGATTGATGTTAAAAGTGCTGGCTGCAATTTGATGATAGTAATATAGCCAAATTTAACATATTTGGGATGTCTTATGAAAAGGAATTTGGATGGTTAGTTCGGGTGCAGTGTGCTGACTAATTAGATAGTAGAAGTGGTGCAGCTATATCAATTCAGTTGCATAATGTTTTTTCTGGAAGGACATAATTATGCTCATTTGGGGAAAAGCGCTTTGAGAAATATTATTGTGTGCCGACCTGTCCAAATATCTATTCATGAGACAACGATAACGAATCCCAAAGAAGCAATTGATTGCAAATTGTATTGCTTCAATTTATAAAATGTGAATTGTTTTTATGAAGATTCCTGCATCTATTATTGTATGTTGTTAATATATCCTCCGCACAGAATTCTTCATTCTAGTGGTGGATGCCATGAAAGACTGTTAAAAAACCAACTGAAATTGTGAATGCAGATTCCAGTTCGGCCCTTCAGACACAATGAATATGAGAGATTCATTACGGCTGCTTTCCCCTATTATGGGGCTTCTTTTACTATGGTATTTTCTGTTTAAAAGAAATTGGAATATTGTTGTTTTGTGAACATATAGTATTTGCATGTGTGCATGCTAAGCATATTCTCCTGTCGTTTGCAGATGGCCGGGTTCTTTATATTCAGCTTTGTCTACCTGTACCACAAGTGAGGCCCCATTGTAATAGAGAGGATTGCACTGCTATGAAGATGGTTCTTTCTGATATACACTGAGAAATATATCGAGGGCCTTGTAACAGTTTTCCCCCTCAGTTTCATTATTTAGGAAGAACTTATTGTAGTAAAATTATCCGGCATGAGTATGGCTCTTCTGAGGTGGTGCCAAAGCTTGAACTTGTTCAGGTAGGTGGAGCTTTCCCGCAACAAACCGCAAGGCCAGAGAGCATAGGTACGTCTCTTTCTCCGTGAAGAAAACTGTTGACGAGCACTAGAGCCAGAAAATCCAACACAGTTTTACTACATGATAAACAAACTTCTAGATTCTGGTCTCATAAATTTGCCAGAGATGGTGCCAAGTCTCTTGTCAATTTTTATTTCCCCCTTTGAAAGGCCTCCAGGCACTCCTTGGAAAATGGGCTTTTTACTGCCTTTATACTTTAACGAAAAAATAAATTAGAAAATTATTCCATTTAAATAGGAAAAAACTAGAAAAGCATTATAATACATAATGAGAAAACAAAACTAGAAAAAAATGAAATTAATCATAGAAATATATTTTTTTCCCCAAAAAAGTCTCCTGTATCGCTAATTACTCGAGTTTTCTTTTAGTGGTGTGTGAAAAGGAATAATACTTTCAATTTATGTATTTTTCAACACGAGTGCTAGGCTGCTACTTGATATATAACCTGATTTACAATGTTTGCATCGAAACTCTACTTGGTTGCATTGACTTACAAATTTTTTGTAGCTAAAATAAATAAATAAAACTTATTTTCAAATAATAAACAAATGAAAAAAAATCTGCTTTCAAAACTTATCCAAGCAAATTGCTACAGGTCGTAACATACACAAGTTAATTAAATTCCATACGCCAAAACTAAGTAAGAACAATCCTCAAATGATCGATGACGATCAGATCAATCCCGAAAGCCAACCACATATATATATATATATATATAAACAAGGAGAAGATGAAAGGAGAAGTTAACTTGCTGGAAATTGAAGGTAGGTACTCTTTTGTTTGTGGATCGGAAAGAATAAGCTTGAATTGATGGGAAAAGGGGTGGGACAAGATTCAGGGGAAGAAAGGATTCTTTTTTTCCCCTCTGCGTGTGGTTGCCTGCGTAGGGATTTTATCCTGGAATCAAAATGGTGAAATTTTAAAAATAAGTAGGGTTTTATTTGGGTTTCGTCAAATTACTTGATCTTGAGTTAACTCGGTAGGTCACTTAGATTTAATTAAGCTAATTTCTCAATAGAATTTTGTATGAATCCAGATTCATTCAAGTTTTAGATCATCTAAGTTTCGGGTTAACCAATCAAAGCGGTCCAAGCTTTTTAATCATGGTGTCAATTGATCAAGTTTTAAACACTTAGAGGAAAAAGTAGCAAGTTTCCTAGATAATGAAAAAAGAAATTGATTCGAGTACGAGGAACATCATTTATCAAGAGCATGTTGTTTTTCAAGGTAATAAAATAATTTTTATATGTACCAATAAAACCCTCTCAAATATAGGTCATGATTTCTTAAGTTTTAAGGGATTTTTAGCCAATCAAATGTTATGACACAGTCCTATTTTGTATTTGTATTGTATTTGCGAATAAAACCTTTTCTACTATATTCATGTCAATATGGTTTCTAAAGTTTAAGAATATTTTTATTAAAAGAGCTTGTATGCAACTAAAAGAGCTTGCTAAGTATAAAATATTTTTACAAAATTTCTAATATTTTTTTTTAAATATAGTTATAGGCTAAATTGGAAACCTGTGTTATACCGCGAGATAATTGTGTTTTAAAAGAAAATAGAAGAACTCGATTTTCAGGTTATTAACTTGATTATATTCGATAACATCTATTAATTTAATATTTAATTTAAATCAAAGGCAACAACATAAAAGAAAATGAACTATAAAAAAATACTTGTCAATAATAAATAAAAAATAACCCATTAATATGATATATGTAAGGAGAAGAAAAAAAAGATTGTTAGAGTCTTACCATCACTCCATTATAGACTTACAACCACTCTATTGTAGACATTGTATGCAACTAAAAGAGCTTGCTAAGTTGGTTTAAACTCAACTGTAAAAGGATGTAAGACGATATTGAAAAAAATTACATGGTTTACTAAAGCAATACTCTATAAAAACAAATAGAATAAAACACAATGAAGTGAATATTGATTTATATTCAATCAATCAATTATATTTAATTGAAAACTTTTTGATTTCTGAGAAAATATATGTAAAATGCAACAAAACATAAAATGACCTAGATAACTCAACCAAATATATAAAAAATAAGAAGCAAAAAGCATATTAAAAAAAAATAATGAGCTTAATCTCCAATAAAATAAAAATCAAAAGATAAAATATATTAAAAAAATTAGCTTAAAAGAACAATAAAAAAAGACAACCCCTAGTGAATGTTTTTAAGCTAGGTTAATTTTTCAAATTGAAATATGTGAAATTTCAAAATGGAGTTAACCAAAAAGCTTAAATTCAAATTAATTTAATGTTAAAGGATAAAATTAAATGTAAAAAAAACTAAACTAAAAAATTTAGCAAAGTAAAAGGAATAAACAATCAAAGGAATAAAGATAAAATCTGATAGGAAAAAATGATCAATGATGAAACTATCAAAAAAGTTACACTACAAAAATTATCTCAAATGACATAAATAGTAATTAAAAAAATAAGAATTAAATAAATCAAATTATACAAAAATCAAACGACGATGAAATTGAAATGAATTTTATTTTTCATAAGTTATTTCAAATAAAAAAATATTAACCAAAAAAATCAAGGACTAAGTCAAAAAACAAAGAAAAGTAAAAAAAAATAATCTAATAAGGATAAAATTAAAACAAATTTTGATTTTCATAAGTTATTTGAAATAAAACAAATATCAACCAAAAAATAAGGGACAAAATAAAAAAAAAGAAGCAAAATGACTAATTTGAAAAATTGTAGTGTAAGACACAAGAATCAAAGGAGAGAGAAAAAAATATATGTTGAAATAAAACTAAAACTCTATTTTCTACACAGGTCATATCAATATAAAAAAAAAACCAAAACAAATCTAATAAAATTTTAAGGTTTTATTTTTAATTGTTAGAATCAACCACATATTCTATATAAAAAAAGAAGCATTTAATGAATTGATATATACGTACTAATGCTTTTTAAATTTCTTTAATTTATTGTGGGACACAAGAATCAAAGGAGAGAGAAAAAAATATATGTTGAAATAAAATTAAAGCTCTATTTTCTACACAGGTCATATCAATATAGAGAAAAAATCAAAACAAATTTAATAAAATCTTAAGGTCTTATTTTTAATTGTTAGAATCAACCATATATTCTATATAAAAAAAGAAGCAGTTAATGAATTGATATATACTCAATACGGGCTAATGCTTTTTAAATTTCTTTAATTTATTAAAAAATCAAAATAATTTTTACTTTACCTAATAACAATAAAAATACCAATATTATAACAAAAATACCATCAAATCTAGGACATGTAAAAAACTAAAACCTAATTACAATGAAATATTTTTATCGTCTATCCTAGCTGCCCAAAGGATTTTTTTTTTATATATATTATTTATAAGGCCAGATTAGTAGTTTTACTGTGCACTCAATAAGTAAAAATATAAATATACCTCTAAATAACACAAAACAAATATACCTCTAAATAACACAAAATAATGTATTAACATTAAAGATATTTATGATAATCTACAGTACAAATTTAAAGACAAATACCTATTTTGTTCTAAATTAATTTAAAAATATCAAAATATCTCTACTGAGAAAACAGTCATGCCTTCATCCTCCAGGTAAAGGTGGACTGTGTCTTGCGGAACAGAATTCTCCTTTTTTTTTTTTTCAGTTTTAATTATAATATATAGTTTATAATATAGTACATGTGGAGTGGTGCTCATGTCATGCAAGTTGAAACTTCATCCAAAATTGAATTTTTCAGATAACACCAAACATTTATAGCTATGCGTGTCCGTTCGATGTCCTCCATCAAAAATTAAAGTCCTATTTGTTATCGGGTCAAGCTATTCCACCAAAAACTTGTCTGACTTTGTCAAATTAATTTACTGTATTAAATTAGTGTTCAGGAATATGATTTGATTTGATTTGATTAGATTTTAAAATGCGGTATTTTATTTGATAATATATTAAAATAATATTTTTATTTTATTTTATAAAATTTATTTTTAGTATATTAAAATAATTTAAAATTAAAAAATTTAAAATTAAAAATACTAAAAAAATTTTAAAAACATTTTTTGAATGCAAAAATAAATACACTTTGAGATAGTGTTTAAGAATGATTTAGTGATTGTTTTTTAAAGTTTTTTTAATTTGAAAATATATAAAATAATATTTTTTATTTTTTATAAATTATTTTAAATATTAATACAATTTAAAAATAAAAAAATAATAACCATGAAACACATTTCAATTTTGAACCCTATAAATGACATGAGCATGAAACGTGTCCCGGCTAGATAGGGGCAGTTTTTTCGTGCCGTGGAACATGTGTTGAATCCACAAATTGGAAATGCATACGTTGGCATACCATTTTCATGTCTTCATCTGATTGGTTACAAAAATTGCATGCAATAAAATAAAAGTTAGACTGCTAATACCGTCTGAAATCAAGTTTTTTTTATAAAAAAGATTTTTATATTTTAAATTATTTTTATATTTTTTAAAATTATTTTAATGTGTTAATATTAAAAAAATAAAAAATATTATTTAATATAATTTTAAATAAAAACATTTTTAAAAATAACTTGTATATTTCCAAACACATTTATACAAGCAATACACAAACATTAATTTCTTAATTATCTAATAATTTATTAGTTCTAAGTATGCAACGTAAATATGGTCAGATTTATTTTTTATTTATTTTTTATTTTTTATGCTATTTATATTATTATGAATTATGAAAGAGGACAAAAAAAAAGATTATATTTTTTTTTCTTTTTTTTTCAAAGTTATATATAGGAAATCTCCTTATTTAGCACTTCCATTTCCCCAGTTAACATTAACAATTTAGCCCCCATTTTATATTGTGTTTCAAATGAGAATGGAATAAATTAAATTAACTTTTTATATTTTTAGATCATATTGATATTAAAAATAATTTTTAAAAAATAAAAAATTATTATTTTAATATATTCTCAAATAAAAAATTTTAAAAAATAATAACTATATATATGAAAAAAACTTATATTTCCATAATCCCAGAGGAAAATTTCTACCGGTAGAAACTAAATGGAACTATGTGCTTGTTAATTTTTCGGATCTGACCGGGTTCTGCTCCTACTATTCTTGGGAAAGGGTCAAATTAACGACTTTTACATGAAGTTGCAGGTTGAGTTTTCGTGTTGATTAGACAGACGACTAGGGTTTCCATATTACATCATCTTCAAGCTTTAAAAATTTCTCCCAAATATTTGGTAGCATTTTCTATCCCTTTCAGTCAATCTAATTAGTAGTTGATTGACAAATACAAGGCTGTTTGTAGGTTGAAAAATATATCCGTTGACGAAAGATCTTGGAATTTAAACTCTTCTCGAGAAGATTTATTTATTAACATAAATATTGATTTTTTTAATAGCTAAAGTATTACTGTTTAAATTTCAGAAAAATATATTAATTGATGTAAATATTGGCTCTTTTATGGTTAAAATATGAATACTTAAATTTTTTAATAACTTTTTTCTCGTTTATCAATATTTAAAAACTAATAGCGTAATCTATTTATTTTTCATATTTCAAGAAGTTACACATTCTTGAAGAGCCAATATGGAAACACAGAATTAGACTAACCTCTGCACCAGAATTAGAATTAACTCTTAAATTTAATTAAATAATTACCGGTAATCTCTAGAATGGCAATAGCTATCTAGCTTATGAAAATATTCTGATAATATGATCCATCCAATCAAATCCAATCCAAAATCTTATCCTTGTCACTTCTCATTTCCGGTGGCCTTAGCCTCAGGCATCACAGTTCCTCCACCCACTCTGTCTGTCCAAATTTTCCGATTCCAATTGCTCTCTAGAGTCTAGATTCCTATTTCTCGGGGTACCTTGTTTCTCCGTACTTGTTGTTAGAAAAGTCATTACGCCTTTGTATCTGAGATGAACTCTTGTTGTCGAACTTTAGCACTATTGCTCATACGTAACCAAATCTGTTTTTCACTTGCACTTCAGTTTTTTATTACAATTATATTATAGGTACCCACCAAAGCAAATTCCCCGGAGGTTTGATCAACTCGCATTCACAGAGTTGCAGCAATCTCTCTCTCTCTCTCTCTCTCTCACACACACACACACACACACACCCAAGAACAGCAAAAAAGAAAAAAAAAATGACTTCTGTGAATCTGGGTCCATGGGTTCAGATAACTTCAATCATCAACAAAGAAACAAGATCCAGATCCAGACCCATGTCCAACTTCTTGTCCCCGGGCCATAAAACCCTTCAAATCCCTTCAAAACATCAAAGACAGAGAAAACCCATGTCTTCAATTTGCGCAGTTCTTGCAGGAGAGACTCTTCAAGAAGATCAACACAAACCTACTTTTGATTTCAAGTCTTATATGTTACAGAAAGCCAATTCTGTTAACAAAGCATTAGATGCTGCTGTTACTCTTAAAGAACCGGCTAAAATCCATGAGTCTATGCGTTACTCTCTTTTGGCTGGTGGCAAGAGGGTTCGGCCAGTGCTTTGTCTAGCTGCATGTGAGCTTGTTGGTGGGTCTGAATCCATGGCTATGCCTGCTGCTTGTGCTGTAGAAATGATCCATACTATGTCATTGATACATGATGATCTTCCTTGTATGGATAATGATGATCTTCGCCGCGGAAAATCCACCAATCATATTGTTTTTGGTGAGGATGTTGCGGTTTTGGCAGGGGACGCTTTACTGGCATTTGCATTTGAACATATTGCAGTGTCTACACTCAATGTTTCGCCTCTTAGAATTGTTCGTGCAGTTGGTGAATTGGCAAAAGTGATTGGTGCTGAAGGACTTGTTGCTGGACAAGTTGTGGATATTTGTTCTGAAGGGTTGTCCGGAGTGGGGTTAGAACAGCTTGAATTTATTCATATTCATAAGACTGCTAAGTTGTTGGAAGGTGCGGTTGTTTTGGGGGCTATATTAGGTGGAGGGACCGATGAGGAAGTTGAGAAATTGAGGCGATACGCGAGGAGTATTGGATTGTTGTTTCAAGTAGTGGATGATATTCTTGATGTTACCAAATCTTCACAAGAATTGGGGAAAACTGCAGGGAAAGATTTGGTTGCGGATAAAGTTACTTATCCCAAGTTAATAGGGATTGAGAAGTCTAGGGAGTTTGCTGAGAAGTTGCTTAACGAAGCTAGGGAGTTGCTTGCTGGATTTGATCAAGAGAAGGCGGCTCCGTTGATTGCTTTGGCTAATTACATTGCTTACAGGCAAAACTAATTTATGCTGTATTTCAATTGTTTCTCGGTTGCCCTGTTTTCGTATAAAGCAAGATCTCTCTCTACAATTTTCAAAGATAGCTTATTGCATCAATGTTGTCACAGAGAGGTTGTAACAACATTGCGATTCAGATTAATAGCAGTAGGGACAGCTTAGTTCTCTCCGTGCTTTAAGTTTCACTGCTCATAAAATAAGCATGTTGTCTCATTTGTGTACTAGTAATACTGGAATTTCCCCTTGAAATCGGGGTTATTGCTTTGTCATTCTTTTTGCTTGCTTTTCATGTTTTTCATTTACAAGAGTAGCGGTCCATTCAGTGGATGCATTAGGCATTAACTGCAATAAGAACTTCTCGTGACAGTGTGTCAAGCTATTCAGTGTGTTTTATGAAGTGCACAGCAAAGAAAACAAAGATTATATTTCAGAACGTAATTCTCTCCTGGTTCTTGTAATGTGTCTAGATGAAGAATGCATTCATAGATTTTGAGGCATCTGCATTGATGAAAGCTTGAAGTTTGCTGTTCTGATATATTCTTAAAAGTGGTTTTCCTTTTCTGTTGTATTTCCCCTGCTGGTGTGCCTTTTCATATCCTGTAGCGCCATAGCATGCAAATATGCTTGCCTCTTGTTGTCTGCCAAAAGGACTAGTTTCTAGCTTCTTTAACTTCAGCTGCCCAGGCGGGGATGTTAGTATGAACATGCCTCTTCTGGAGACTTGTAGGCTAATTGGAGAAGTATAAATGAGGTTCTAGTCCAGGTTAGTTTTATTGTTCTTTCTAAGATTTTTGTTTCTGGAGTAAATCAAGTTTTGCTACATATAAAGAACGGAATCAACTCTGATTCATATTTTTGTGTAGGCTCTCAGAGATCTAATAAAGAGATAATTTTTGCTTTAGATTTGAATTCCCTGGTGGTTCGAAATCTTTGCTGGAAGTAGGGAAGAACTTCGGAAAACATAGATAGTGGTATTGATATTAGTGACTCAAAGTGTCAGTTCTTAGCACAAATTAGGCAACTGAGAGCGAGCACTCGGTGGCGAACATGGCTCTGCTGGTTCGAATAGCAGATCACACACGGTTCTGAAAAGTCAAAAATGTTTTTGAGTAGTTGAATTTGCAACATGGCTGCTAGAGGTTATTATTCTTCATACTTCATTTCTCCAAGCACACTATGGAAAAGGACTGCTAATTTTGGTTTGTAGCTTACAACTATTCCAAGAAGAATCCGAGATTATAATGAATCAAGACATGTTCTCATAATCTTGTAGGACCAGCCAGAGACATGAGATTTCCATGGTCCCATGTGAAACTCTTGGAAAATAAATTCATTTACTATGGGGTCGTACTTGGTCTTGGCTCATTTTCTAGAAGCAGCGTGTGCTTCAAGTTGAGAAAGGTTATACCGTATATGGCCAAAAAACCAAAAACGCCGTTGCCGGGGATCGAACCCGGGTCACCCGCGTGACAGGCGGGAATACTCACCACTATACTACAACGACTATGCTGTTTCGCTTATATCCACAAAGTATATATATTATATATTCCGCATAATCCTTCCTTTTTGAGAGTATGCTGTTTCGCTTGTATCCACAAAGTATATATATTATATACTACCAGCATGTATTCCGCATAATCCTTCCTTTTTGAGAGAGGTAATTGAAAAAAATACATAATTAAGTAGGGTCTGATGAACCCTCATTATTCAATTAAAAAAAATTAAGTTATATAGAAGAAAATTATTTTAAAATTTTAATTTTTTATAAATAATTGACAATTTGATTATTATGTGTTATCTTTATAATTCTTTTTTAATTTCATTAAAACTTTTTGTCTATGTAATTAAAACTAGCTCACTAGGCGACTTTTAATTGTGCCCACAAAACTGAAAGTTGAGGTTCGAAAATCCAGATCATTATTCTTAAGGCTATTATAGTCATTTACAATCTTAACTGCTGGTATTATATTAGCTCTGAATCATTTTACTTGAAGCTCTCCTCCTCCCAAAATAATGGATGCAAACAATGCTATACTAATCTCCTCCGTAGGTCAACCCTATTATCTAATGCTCCTTTCCTTTAATTAATGTAGTGGAAAGGAACAGATGGATCGTGAAGAGCATGTGGAAACCATTGTTGGAAAGCATGGGCTAGCTGGAGGAATCTCAAATAGTGAGTAGCATTGCTAATAACATGAGTCCTGCTAACCTTTTGATTATGGATTAATGGACTGGTGCTGGAGAAATGCTATTGGTGATGAGTTCGTGAGTGGAGAAAATGAGGTCAAGTCTAGCCACTAATGTCTTTTGATTTTTAAAGTCACAATCGAGGATAAAAAGGTGTACAAGCTATTGCAAATAGTGTTTTCTAGAATATAATTTGTTGGATAATGATGAGGATTGTTGAAACCCACCAAGATAAGTTTCTTCAAGGTCGAAAGATGGTCAGGAATGCTATCTAGGTTTTCGAATTCGTTATCTAGAGTAGTGGGGGATGGGAGATTTAAGGATTAATTAATTAATGGTCCGAGTCTAAATCCTTCGAGTTTAGATCTTTGTCACTGCCATCCATTATAGAAATTAGAAAAAGAAGAAGAAGAAGGCGTTAAAGGACATGGAAAATGCACCTGATGGAGACGTTCGAAGGAGCGATGGACCTACGAGCTGGAAGAAACGTAAGAATTTAGGTGAAAAAGAAAAGAAAGAAAGAGGGAAGAAAGAGGCGGAAGTATGAAAGCAAACGAAAATGAATGAACAAAAGTGAGAATCAAAGTTGTATACCTTAAAGCTTGGTGTTTTCTGATTCCCCAGACATGTGGATTGCGTAACTGATTGAGGTTCTATTGGTTCGCATAGTTTACAAGAACAACAGTGACCAGAGTTATGGTATTGGAAGGCTCAGTGAAGCCTAAAAAATCAAAATCAAGCTTCTGTCAAAGGTTAAAAGATGCCATGATGATTGATAGTAGTGATGACGACGACGAAGTAGCTATCTACAAAGCAGTGCATATAATTGATAGGAAGATGATTATATTTTATAACAAGAAAAATAGTAGTGATGGTGATGAGGAAGTAGCCATCTACAAAGCAGTGCATATAATTGGAAGATGATTATATTTTATAACAAGAAAATAAAAATAAAAGATGATTTGGAATACTAAAAAGGGAATATGTATGAAATTATTATATAATATACTAGGAGATTGGTGTTTTACTATTTATCTTTTAACTATCAATGTATAGATAATTATAAATTGAAGCAGTGTAATAATATAATTATTTTTATTAAAAAAGTTCTGTTAAGCATGTAGTTGGCATGAAATTACCTTTTTCATATAATATATTTAGTATTAAAAGAATGATTAAAAATAAAATGATCTGATTAAGTTTTTTTGGATGTTGATTTGTTTTTTAAGATATAAAATTTTAACTTATAAATTGAGGGCTTCTTTTATCTTTTTTATAAAAAATAAATACTAAACTTTAAGTATTCGGGTCTGACAAAAAAACTATACTTCAAACACTCAAGTCAAACATAATTATCAGATTCTAGCATTTTGGAACTAAAATACTAAAGGTCTGATAAAAATACCAAACCAATGTTAATTAAGTTAAGTAGAAATGTCTATACCCAAATAATTTGAGTATAATACCAATAAACTCACGTTACTTAAATTTGTAGGGGATGTCAGACTCAAGAAATATGAAACTTATTATTATTGTTATTATTAGTATTTTTATTAAATTTTTTTAAAAATATTTTTACTATTTAAAAAAAATTATAGATTTCATTTGAATGGTAAAATTAAAAACTATAAAAACTTGATTGTCATATTTAATAATAATAATATTATTAATATAATTATTAATATAATTATTAATAAATTTAAAAAATTATTATTAATGAAAAAAATGATAAATTTGATTTCAAATATAAAATTATTATTATTGTTATTATTATTATTATAATCAAATTCAGGTTTGCATGAATTGGCATGATGTTCATAATTCTAATTTTTAATTACCATTACCATAATAATTTGTATCGTTTATGAATTGACTTGCAGCAATACGCAAGCATTTATCTTAGATCTATCTTAAAAGATGTTGTTTTTCTTATTACTATTCATTGATATTTTGTATAAATACCCACAATGTAGTGCGTACAATCTATGTAGCATTACTCGAAGACAAGTAATAAAGATTCATTATATATAAAAAGGAAATTACATTGACCAATAGTGATAATAATAATAATAAAATAGAAGAGAAAATCATAATCAATTTTAGCAGTTTTGTTTTCTTATTACTAAAAAACCCATGACCATGTCCATTATATATATATATATATATATATATATATATATATATATTTGTTTGATGTGTAATGTGTTGATAAATGTTATTAAGTGCTAGAATGGTTTTCTTTTGAAAGGTAACACCTTCTAAAAAACACTTTTGAAATTATTATTTTTTGTTTGAAATTAATTTTTTAATATTTTTGGATAGTTTAATACATTGATATTAAAAATAAATTTTAGAAAATAAAAAATATATTATTTTAATTTATTTGTAAGTAAAAATTATTTTTAAAAACACTATTATTACAATTCTAAGTATTATCAAAAATATATTAATTCTATGTATTTTTAAAGATCAAATATACAGATGTTGCAAATAAAACAAAAATTCAATCATTTTGGATTATAGTATGTTTTATCGTGTTACTGTGTGGAGGGGCTAAGATTTGTCATGGCCAGAACATTGAGACAAATATTTTGCTTACACAAAAAGTAGAAATATTCTTTTACCTGCTAACCTGGTCTCCATGTTATTGAAAAAAATATATATAAAAAAGAAAAAGAAAAAGAAAAACCAAGAGACACAACTAGTGTCTGCCTCTTGTCTTTGGGCCAGTGTTCTTATCTCCTTTCTTACCCTATTTTCTGGGCCTGATTCCGTTAATTCCATCTGCTCATGTTCAATAATAATAATAATAAATAATAAGAACAATAATAATAAAGGGTATTATCCCTTTGACATTTTAAAATAAGAGCCTAAGATCCATTGACCCAAGCTGTATTTTCGTAGCATGTTCTTATTTGTTCACACTAAAATAATCAATAATCATTAAGCTGTTAATAGCTTAACAATCTTGACATAGTGAACCTCTCCGGGGCAAAAACTGTGTTTTAAAATATTTTTTATTTAAAAATAAATTAAAATAATATTTTTTTAATTCTTAAATAAACTTTGGTGAATACTGTCAAAAACTTAGTTAGAACCGGTTAATCACGTTGTTAACGATACTAAATAAACACTCAAAGGGTATTATGAAAACCACTTCCATACGCGTAGTTGAATCTAAAGCCGGCGGTTCCTTCCTCTGTGAGGACATGATCGTGTCTTTCAGTACATTTCCTTGCATTTTCTCTGACTTCCTGTCTTTCAAGCTACCTCTTCATAAGACCGCCCCAAATCCTCCTTTCTTCTTATCACGTCGCTTATAAAAATCTTTCTCAAAAATCTACTGTCCAACATACACAAAAACACAAGATCTTAGCGTTTTGTAGCTAGAGGAAGTAATTGCTCGTATCTTTTCATTATCGGGTGATTTTGTCAGGCTGTTGAAGCTCAAATGATACAAGGACTATAATGTAAGCTGAATAGTGCCCCCAAAAGCCTACTCCATGAATTTCTCTGTTTTTTTTT
>NW_011500050.1:159187-173086 GCF_000495115.2 Populus euphratica | reverse complement strand
GCTCTGGCTGACCCAGTGCACTCGGTGGGAACGTGGTGTAACTTGCTTTGGCATCGGTATGAGAACGCGTTGAAGGAGCAGAAGGTGTTGGTGAACGCAATTCAGGTTGGAACTTTCATTACAATTAAGGACATGGAGAGTATACGGGTGCTTGTCAACAAATTGGAAATGGAAATCAAGTCCCTGTTGCACCATGCTGACTTTGCTATCAGAGAAGTAGATGTTGTGAAACTTGTGATAGATGAGATCAAGAAGAAGATGGCAGTGTTCATGGAAACTTTTGAGGATTTAGCTGCCCAAGCTCATAGGTGTAACCATGACATAATCCTAGGAAGGACTATGATTTCAAAGAGGATAATCGAATTTGCAGGCAAGTGAAGAATTCCTTTGGTATTTATGCCAATGACCTCCCAACTTGTTTATCATTTATGGATTCCCATCATCAGAAAAAAGTGACACTCGAGATCTTGGGTTCATTGATTTGGATTCAGCCTCGAAAACCGTAATTTTGTGCAGAAAAAGATTGACAACAAAAAATCATACAAACTGTTATGATAAGTGGTGATCAGTGGGTCTCAAAAAAATCAAATGATTGATCGATCAAGGAAAAAACAACGGGCGCATCGGTTTGTATAAAATATTCGAGTAGTTTGCCTTTTTCTGTAGGATTTGTCTACATATTTCTCAATAGGTTCCATTGTGCAATTATTGTATCATATATATGACTGTAACAACTTTAATTTAGTTGATCACATTCATCAGCTATCAAAAGATGTCTAAAAAAGCCTAGCAGCCTTGTTAGCCTGCTTTAATTAAATTCTGCATAACGTGTGGCCTCAGTGGAGGAAAACAAAGACAACATAGCGTACCAGATATAAAAGAATTTCCCTTTGTCTTTTCTTATGGGGAAACATTTTCAAAGAATTATTATGGTCGAAGACAGAAAACTAAGGCTAGGATAAGAATTGCCGCTGAACTCGCTTCTTGCTTAAAGACAGAAGAAAGCAGGAAAAGGATGAAGAAGTGATTGTGCTGTGTTCTTTCCTCCGAACATTTGCTAAAAGCAAAGACATAAAAATAAAAAAGATAATGAGATTCATGAACACTAAAAATGATAAGAATATCTTTATCTAAGATTTTTCTCTAACTTGTCTCTATTGTTATCTTTAAAGTGGACATTGAAAGTAACTATTAGGATTGCATGCCTCTACTCATCCAAGATTGGGACTATATGGTATCATAATAAATCTTTTACCCAAGATGTGGACTTGAGTCATTAGGGTTTCTAAAAGAGACTATCAGCGATGAATTAGCTTTTGTTGGTCATAAAATTAAGAAGTGACCTTTCCAACTTGGAATAAAGTTAGGAATGTTCGTCGGCATGAAAATACCCTTCCCACGATAAGCTGGTAGATAGTAGAAGTGAGGAATAGTTTTTAGGGCTCTTAATTATATATATATATATATAAAAATTAGCAAATGATAGGAAGAGAACAAGATTTCCCTCACTGGTGTCAGAGCAATATAAACCACGGGAAAATTCTCCAACGAGTGGAAGGGAATTGGGCTGGTAAAAGACGATAAATTTCTAGAAAATCACACACTAAAGACGAAGGAATTTGGCTCCTAATGAGTCCTCATAAATACCAACCTGGTTTGGTCGAATACTCGATCGATATAACCTTGAAACTGGGCAAACCAAAACGTACTAAATAAGAGATCGATATTTAAAGAAAAACAAAAGATATTGACTAGGCGCAAGAGTTGATGAACAAGAAAGACCTGGTTGGCCGAAAGTTGTGCTGGCCAGGGAGCATATATAGATCATTTCAGGTTGATTTTCCTTTGTATTTGATTGATTAGGAGAGACTGAGTTAGTCTTTTATCAATTAGGTCCAGAAGAATTTGGGGAGCTCGGTAATATGAGACGGGCTCCACGTATAAAGGAATGCTATCCAGGTTTTCAAATTCATTATCTAGAGTAGTGGGGGATGGGAGATTTAAGCATCCATAACAATCCGAGTCCGAAGCAGCGTCGGGGATTGTGGTTGAAAAATATTTTTAAAATATTTTTATTTTTTTATTTTTAAATTATTTTAATATGTTAATATCAAATATAATTTTTAAAAAATAAAAAATATTATTTTAATATAAAAATATTTTAAAAATAATTATTACTATGTTTTCAAATTTCTTTTTTAAGTTTAGATTTTTCATTGTAGATAAAGAAGAAGAGGAGGGGATTAAAAGGACATGGGAAATGCACCTATGGAGACATTCGAAGGAGCGATGGGCTTGCGAGCTGGAAGAGACGTAAGAATTCAGGTGAAAAAGAAAAGAAAGCGTAAAGAAAGAAAGAAAAAAATGAGGCGAAAGTGTGAAAGCGAACGAAAATGAATGAACAAAAGTGAGAATTAATTAAGGTAACCTCAACAACGATATAATAATAATAATAAAAATAGTAATTTACAAAATAGTGAAAATAATTGATAGGGAGATGATTATATTTTATAATAAGAAAATACAAATAAAAGATGATAATTGGAATACTAAAAAAGGATGATATATGAAAAAGATGTTTGTTTATGCTACCTGTGTTTTAAATAAATTATGGTTTATAGTTATTTGATGTAAAAAATTAATTTATTGTACATGAATTCAATATAATTTTTACATTCAGAAACATAATTATTAAAAAATAAAAAAATTCTACTTTTTTTACACTATTTGTACTGCAAAAGAATTACAGTGTTAATTTACTTAAAAATAATTAATAGTATAATTTACTTGTATTATTCACGAGTGAATTGCACTGTTCATGTAAATAATATAATTCATTAACATTGTTAACCCAAGTTTTTTTTAGTGTTAATTTTATTAATATTTTAAAAAAACTAATTTAGAGTGGATTAAATTTATTTGCACTGTAATGTGAACAATATTTTTTTTTTTGAAAAACTAGTATAAAGTGAATTAAATTCACTCATATTGTAATATCAATTTTATACTTGATAATATTTTATCTAATTTTATTATGCTCAAAAAATTATGAAAACTGTAATTCTTATTGGATGAATTTTGTATGTAATAGAATTATAAATAGTTTAATAAAATAATAAAAAATATTTTATATAAAGTATTATTTATTTCATGATATAATAGGAGTAATTAATTCTACAATATTTAATTTAAAACTATCAATATTAATATATA
The DNA here is from genome assembly GCF_000495115.2 of Populus euphratica. Classification (NCBI taxonomy): domain Eukaryota; kingdom Viridiplantae; phylum Streptophyta; class Magnoliopsida; order Malpighiales; family Salicaceae; genus Populus; species Populus euphratica. The sequence goes on along the minus strand of NW_011500050.1, from coordinate 169,873 downwards.
TTTTTAAAAATTATTTTATAATCTCAATTCCAAAAGCATTCTTAACCAAATACATTAAACTACTTTTTCTTCAACCTCAATTTTAACTATAATTTTAATTAAATATCTATTTTTTCAAACCAAGCTCAAATAAAAATATTTTTTATGGGTTTGCAGGGTATTCAGTGGGCCGTGGGGATTAGTCGTGGTGCGCGCAAGCTGGCCCGGACATTATTACAATATCAAATACACTCAAAATATTACTCCAAGACAAGTAATGAATTTTCATGATATATAAAAAGGAAAGAACGTTGATCAATAGTGAAAATAATAATAATAATAAAATAGAAGAGAGGCAATGATAATCAATTTTAGCAGTTTTGTTTTCTTATTACCAAGAAACTCGTGTCCATATCCATGTTTTTTTGGTTTTTTCTTCTTCTAATCTTTGATGGGCTGATAAATGTTATTAAGTTTTTTTTTTTTTTAAGATGACGCCGTGATAAGCATGTTTATTTTTTTAAAAGAAAACATTTTATTTTTTATTTTAAATTAATTTTTTAATCATTTAATGTACAGTGTCAAAATAAATATTAAAACTATAAAAATAATACTATTTTAATGTATTCTTAAATAAAAAATATTTTTAAAAATAATTATTATCACAAATCTAAATACTATCAAAATTAAAAATAAAAATTAATATACACAATAAAAAAATAAAACAAAAACTTAATCATTTTGGATTATAGTATGATTTGGGCCTGATTCCGTTTGTTTCATCGCCCTTCCTCTGTGAGGACATGATCGTGTCTTTCAGTACATTTCCTTGCATTTTCTCTGACTTCCTGTCTTTCAAGCTACCTCTTCATAAGACCGCCTCCAATCCTCCTTTCTTCTTATCACGTCGCTTATAAAAATCTCTTTCTCAAAAATCTACTGTCCAACATACACAAAAACACAAGATCTTAGCGTTTTGTAGCTAGAGGAAGTAATTGCTCGTATCTTTTCATTATCGGGTGATTTTGTCAGGCTGTTGAAGCTCAAATGATACAAGGACTATAATGTAAGCTGAATAGTGCCCCCAAAAGCCTACTCCATGAATTTCTCTGTTTTTTTTTTCAGGTCCTTGAATTCGTTTACTCTTAATCCTGTAGTCAAGTGAAAGATTGATTCTGGGTTCTAGATATCAGATCAAAAGTTTGTTAATTTGGGTGCTTTCTTATTCCATAAGCGTGTCTTGTTTCAGTTTTGGATGATTTTGTCAGTTAACTGGATTTTCTTGAGTTCTGTGACTCAACTTGATTGCTTAGTATTGCTTAAATTTGATATTTTTATTGTTAGAAGGCATTTGAAGTGAAAAAAGATCTCATATTTTTCTTACTTTGAGTTTTCTTTGACTTTTGTCAGTTATCATTTGGATATGCCGAGAGGTGATCAATCTTGCAAGACTAGAGGTGGTGATATCCCACCACCACCCGTTCAAAGCAGCAACCATTCCCAATTCGCGGAAGATTTTAGCTCCTATGAGGATGCTTGTAAGCTAGATCCATGCTTGCAATCCTTTGATGCCACCCTCATGGAGAAGACTAACCATGTCATAAACTCACTTAGCACTGGTGATATTGCCACGGGGTCCTCAGGCTCATTCAAAGTGGTCACTAATTGCCTTCTTGAAATGAACCAAGATGTGGTTAAATTCATACTAGAAAGCAAAGAAGATATCTGGAATAATCCAGAATTGTTTGCTTTGGTTGAGGAATACTTCGAGAGTAGCATCAAAACTATGGATTTCTGCACTGAACTAGAAAGTTGTGTTACAAGTGCTCGAACTAGCCAGTTGAATATAATGGCTGCCATTGCGCATTTTGAGAAGGAGGTGGGATTGCAAGATGGGGTGATTGAGAAGAAGTACGTCAAGACATTAGAAGAATTACAGAATTTTATGGTTGCAGGGGATCCATTTACCCCCAAATTCTTTATGCTGTTTCAATCGGTTTATGAACAGCAGGTCTCCATGTTGAAGAAATTGCAATCTCATAAGAGGAAGCTTGATAAGAAATTGAAATCGGTGAAGATCTGGAGGAGAGTGTCGAATGTTTTATTTGTGTCCGTTTTTGTGACCGTGATGATTTTTGCAGTTGCAGCAGCTGCCATTGCTGCACCACCTGTTGTAAGTGCTTTGGCCAGTGCTCTGGCTGACCCAGTGCACTCGGTGGGAACGTGGTGTAACTTGCTTTGGCATCGGTATGAGAACGCGTTGAAGGAGCAGAAGGTGTTGGTGAGCGCAATTCAGGTTGGAACTTTCATTACAATTAAGGACATGGAGAGTATTCGGGTGCTTGTCAACAAATTGGAAATTGAAATCAAGTCCCTCTTGCACCATGCTGACTTTGCTATCAGAGAAGAAGCTGTTGTGAAACTTGTGATGGATGAGCTCAAGAAGAAGATGGCAGTGTTCATGGAAACTTTTGAGGATTTAGCTGCCCAAGCTCATAGGTGTAACCGTGACATAATCCGAGGAAGGATTATGATTTCAAAGAGGATAATCGAATTTGCAGGCAAGTGAAGAATTCCTTTGGTATTTATGCCAATGACTTCCCAACATGCTTATCATATATGGATTCCCATCATCAGAAAATGTGACACTTGACATCTTGGGTTCATTGATTTGGATTCAGCCTAGAAAACTGTAATTTTGTGCATGAAAAAAGATTTACTAACAAAAAATCATACAAACTGACATGTAAGTGGTGATAAGTGGGTCTTAAAAACATCAAATGATTGATCGATCAAGAAAAAAACAACGGGCACATCGGTTTGTATGAAATATATGAGTAGTTTGCTTTTATATATATATATGTAGGATTTGTCTACATATTTTCTCAATAGGTTCCATTAAGTTTGTGTGCAAGATTATTACAGAAGTCAGTAGCAATAGATATTCTGATATTGTGCAATTGCTCACACAAACATTATTGACGACAGTCATGAAGTGTGCTGTATCATATATATGACTGGAACAACTTCAATTTAGTTGATCACATTCATCAGCTATCAAAAGATGTCCGAAAAAGCCTAGCAGCCTTGTTAATAGCCTGCTTTAAGTAAATTCTGCATAACTTGTGGCCTCAGTGGAGGAAAACAAAGACAACATAGTGTTTCAGATATAAAAGAATTTCCCTCGTCTTTTCTTATGGGGAAACATTTTCAAAGAATTATTATGGTCGAAGACAGAAAACTAAGGCTAGGATAAGAATTGCCGCTGAACTCGCTTCATGCTTAAAGATAGAAGAAAGCAGGAAAAGGATGAACAAGTGATTGTGCTATGTTCTGTTAGGGATTTGGACTGATGATGTATTTATATTTATTTATTAGAGGTTATGTACACCGACATAATATTTAACATAGTTTGACAAACCGCTTATATCAACGGGAGAAACCAATTCTTGTATAGGGAGAGAATAAGATTTACAATAATAGAGGAGGAAAAATCATCCACTCTTTTGCAACTTTCAACCTCATTTTATTTCTCTCTTCTTTGTGCTGCAATCACAGCTATTTCTGGCTGTCGTTGGGAGCCCACTCTCTCCAATATTTCTCACATCTTTAGTTGAACTTTCTCATTTTTTTCTTTAGATTATACCTCTATTTATAAGCATTAATAACAAGACAAGAGACCATAAATCATGGCACAAATGGTGACAACACATGAGTTACCCTATTTTTGTTAATGGTTGGTGCAACTATCATTGTAGCCTTTTGACAATGGTAACTCTACTTCTTAGGGTAAGCTGTAACGTTATTGCCTATTAATGATAATATTCCAATAATCAACCTCTTTGACATTTATATGGGCAATTGTCCTCTTGTTTTTTCAGCACAAGCTTGCATCCTGTAGTTCTTCCAAGCTTACCATTCCGAGAGTGTCTGTGTCCAAGTTTACCATTCCGAGAGTGTCTGTGTCCAAGTTTACAGGTACTCGCCAAACCTTTCAATCACCAGATTCACTGAAGCACACCCTTGCTCACACCAAAGGACCACTTCAACCAGATGGTCTCTCACATCACATCTGAAAAGTGTTAACGCTTGTCTTTGGGATACAACATTTTTCTTCGGGCATATCAACCATACTTAGTCCATAATGATTTATTTAGCCTCACACTAAGGCTTATAACACCCTCTCAAACGGAAATTTCTCTTTTCAAATGCAACAGTCATTATCTGAGTATCTCAATATGATCACTAGCTCACTACTCTTCTAAGAGTCTACTCATCTAGGAGTTGCGTATGCCCTCTGATTAGTACTTAAAAGTGTATTTTTATCAAGGTTTTATATCATCATTTTGCACTTGAAGTATGAATAACTCCTTAACTAAAGCATGTTTTATAATAATATATCTAATAATATAAGATACCTTTAATTTATGGTAAATGTTCATTTTAAATACAGGCCTATCACATAAATGAAAGGATTGATTGATGACTTTAAGAACTTAAATTGCAAGGGCAAAGAGATGACCAAAATTAGAAAAGAGATGTCGGTGCAATCCAAACCGGAACACTGTTCGGTAATTAGGTCATATCTTGAGCTATAAATCTCAGATTTAGGTCTACTTTATATGGATGGAAAGGTAAGACATAGGCCTATAACTTTCATATGGAGCCCAAGATCTAAAAAGATCATTTTCAAGTCCAAATTGTAGCAACAACAAAGAAGCCCGAATCTGTCCTCCAGCCCGAGCACTGTTCAGTATTTTGGCCATATCTGGAGTTCTAGAAGCTCAAATGAGCTGAATTTTTTACACAAGACAACTGAGACAATTGTCTACAACTTTAATGTTTTCAAGTGGCTCTAATTTTGACTTTATTAATGACGTTTTGGGCAGACAAGAGAAGATAAGGATTGTCACCAAGTCAAGAGTTGACCACCCACTCATCAATTAGTCATCAAATCAATAGTTCCTAATTTTGGCCTATAAAAGGAGGCATTTGCCATGCATTTAGGCATCTTGGTGTCCACATCAAGATCATGCTCTTACTTTCTCTCTTTGTATTTTTTGTAATGTTTATGCTTTGCTTTCATTAATATCAAGTTTATGCATTTCATTTCCTTTCATTTACTTAGTTAACTCTTATCTCTATTTTGCTTTCTTTCATTATGTCTAGCTAAGTTAGTTATGTCAAGGTGAAAAGGTTACACTAATGGTGTAAGAATAAGTATAGTGTAAACTTAATATGGACTTTAATGTTTGATATTAACATGTTTTATATTTGTTATCTTGTTCACTTTTTAATATTTTGCTTGTTAAATAACTAATCTTGATTTATGTTGTATAACACTTGGTACAACAAATGCTTGGCACTTTCATAGTTCATACTGTATGGTATAACCGACACCTGAGCTATGAAAGGAACTGAATTTATTGTTAACATAAGTTATAATCATGAATGCTTGAGGAGATTTACAAGTATTAGAATTAATTGAATAAGATGACTAATGTAATCATGTTAATAATCTATAATTTGATTAGAACCTCCTTTATGTGTGGTTTCCAATTGAATAATAAGAGTTTATATTATACTTGTTTGACATACCATTAGTGGAATCTTTAACCTTGACATTTGTTATTATCATTGTTTAATCGTTACATTAATATTCCTTCTCAAAGTTCTCATCTTCTTCCTTTTCTTCTCCTCCTTTTTCTTTATTATTATTATTATTGTTGTTGTTGTTGTTATTGTTGTTGTTGTATTATTGTTGTAGTATTGTTATTTATAATTTGTACAATTAACCTCCTTGTGGGTCGACCCCGGTCTTGCCGGGTTATTTATTACTTCGACACTCCTGCACTTGGGAGAAGACATTAACCTTTTAGTTGTGTCAAGTTTTTGGCGTCGTTGCCGGGAAGGTAAGTTTTGTATAAATTATAATATTTATTTTATTTTCTGTTTTCACTTTTCTTGTATATAACTTTGTTTCTTTTCTCTTGTTTCTTCTTCTTTTATTTTTTTTTCCTTTTATTTTATTCCTACACGTGCATGAGAGTGTGGTCATGTACATCAAGTAGTAGACTTTGTAGGGTATCCTCATAATTTTCAGAAAATATAACCGAAGAAGATAATCAATCACTTCATAATGAGAATAACCGTGCTAGAACACTTAGAGACCACATGAATCCCACAAGAACAAGTGCACCATCATGCATAGTTTTTTCTCTCGATACATCTCATTTTAATTTTAAGCCAGACATTATTTAACTTTTACCATCTTTTCATGGCTTGGAATTGGAAAATCCATACTTGCATTTAAGGGAATTTGAGGAGGTTTGCAACACATATAACAATTTAAATTGTAGCATGAACACCATCAGATTAAAACTTTTTCCTTTTTCATTAAAAGATAAAGCTAAAACATGACTATAAAATTTGAGACCGGGATCCATTCATGCTTGGGATGAAATGCAACAACAATTTTTAAAGAAGTTTTTCCCATCTCACATAACAAACTTTTTCAAAAGACAAATCACAACTTTCACTTAAAAACCAGGAGAAACATTTTACCAATGTTGGGATAGGTATTGAGACTTGCTTAGTACTTGCCCTCATCATGGTTTTGAAACATGAAGATTGATTTCACATTTCTATGAAGGGTTAACACCTAAAGATAGGCAAATGGTTGAATTGATGTGCAATGAAACTTTTGAAGATAAAGACCCTGATGAAGCAATACAGTACTTAGACTTGTTAGCTGAAAATGCTCAAAATTGGGACACCGCGGGTACTTATGAGGCACTGAGTAAAACTCAACCTCATACATCTAGTTGAGGTATGTACAACCTTAGGGAAGATCATGACCTTCAAGCCAAGTTTGCATCTTTAGCTAGAAAAGTCGAGGCACTAGAATTGAAAAAGAGTGGTCAATTAAAATTTGTTAAAAACATTGTGTGTCAAATCTGTGAAACAAATGAACACTCAACCAACGATTGTCCAACCTTGCCTTCTTTTAAGAAATGTCTCCATGAACAAGCCCATGCTTTAAACAGTTTCCAAAGGGCCAACCACAACCCATACTCCCAAACCTACAACCCTGGTTGGAGAAATCACCTAAATTTCAGTTGGAAGAGTGAGAACAACAATGCACAAACTTCACAACCACCGTTTCAAGCACACCATAATTTCTAAAATTCTCATAGATATGCACCTCCTTATGCTTCACTTTCTAGAAGAAATCTTGAGGAAACACTACATGCATTCATTGAAAAGCAGGAGACAATCAATACTCAACTTGCTCAAAACATGACAGATTTTAAAGATACTCTTGCAAAATTAACATCTGCTCTCAGTTTTCAAGAGAAAGGTAAGTTTCCATCTCAACCACAACAAAATCCCAAGGGGCAATATAATGCAAATGCAAGTAGTTCCGGAAGCCAACACATGGATCAAGTCAAATCAGTCACTACTCTGCGTAGTGGTAAGGTTATTGAAAAACCCTCTCTTGAACTTTATGAGAAAGATGATGAGTCAATCTCTGAGGGTAAGGAAGGGGTTGAATCTGAAAATTACAAAGAAAAAACTGATTCTCCGCCAGCACTTCCATTTCCTCAAGCCATGACCAAACAAAGAAAAGTCAATCACAACTCTGAAATTTTTGAAATTTTTAAACATGTAAGGATCAATATACCTTTGTTGGATGCTATTAAACATGTTCCTTCCTATGCTAAATTTTTAAAAGATCTATGCACTGTGAAGAGAAAACTGAATGTGAAAAAGAAAGCCTTTCTAGCCGAACAAGTAAGTGCTATTCTTCAGAACAATAATGCTTTGAAATATAAAGACCCTGGTTGTCCTATAATTTCTTGCTTTATTGGAGAGCATAAAATTGAAAGAGCCTTACTTGATCTTGGTGCTAGTGTGAATTTACTTCCATATTCAATTTTTCAGAGTCTTAATCCATGTGAGTTAAAACCAACTTCTATATCTCTTTCACTTGCCGATAGATTTGTAAAAGTGCCTAGAGGAATAATTGAAGATGTGTTAGTACAAGTCGATAAATTCATTTATCCTGTGAATTTTATTGTCTTGGACACAGAACCTGTTGAAGTATGTAATTCATTTCTTGTTATTTTAGGATGTCCATTTCTTGTAACCTCTAACGCATTGATTAATTGTAGGAATGGACTAATGAAGCTATCATTTGGAAATATGACATTGGAGATGAATATTTTCAACATTTGCAAGCAACCTAGAGATGATACTGATTTACAAGAAGTAGATCATATTGACGAATTAGTTTATGATCAACTTGAATCTACTTTAAGTAAAAATGAATTGGATGAATCTGAAGATTTGCAAATGATTTATTCTGAGGAAGAAATCACGAATGAAAAACGCACCGAAAATGTTGATGCGAATCTTTTGTCAATAGTGACAACAGATTCAACATCTACATCACACCAATCAATGATTACTTTCCTAACGAATCCTTACTTTCATGTTTTGAGTGGCTCCAATTTTGACGTTATCAATAACATTTTTGGCAGACAAGAGAAGATAAGGATTGTCACCAAGTCAAGAGTTGACCACCCACTCATCAATTAGTCATCAAATCAATAGTTCCCAATTTTGGCCTATAAAAGGAGGCATTTGCCGTGCATTTAGGCATCTTGGTCTCCAGATCAAGATCATGTTGTTGCTTTCTCTCTTTGTATTTTTTGTAATGTTTATGCTTTGCTTTCATTGATATCAAGTTTATGCCTTTCATTTCCTTTCATTAATTTTTGTTATTATATGATTAAATAAAAAAACTTAAAATATTATTACACCTAATTAAGTTTATAACCTGATCAGTACTTAAAAGTGCATTTTTATCAAGGTTTTATATCATCATTTTGCACTTGAAGTATCAATAACTCCTTAACTAAAGCATGTTTTATAATAGTATATCTAATAATATAAGATACCTTTAATTTGTGGTAAATGTTCATTTTAAATGCATGCCTATCACATAAATGAAAGGATTTATTGATGAATTTAAGAACTGAAATTGAAAGGATAAAGAGATAGCCAAACTTAGAAAAGAGATGTCGGTGCAATCCAAACCAGAACACTGTTCGGTAATTGGGTCATATCTGGAGCTATAGATCTCCGATTTAGGTCATACTCTTGCTTTCTCTCTTTGTATTTTTTTGTAATGTTTATGCTTTTCATTTCCTTTCATTTACTTAGTTAACTTTTATCTTATTTATGTTCTTATTTTGTTTATTTATTTTTATTTCTTTCATTATGTCTAGCTAAGTTTATTATGTCAAGGTGAAAAGGTTACACTAATGGTGTAAGAATAAGTATAGTGTAAACTTAATATGGACTTTAATGTTTGATATTAACATGTTTTGTATTTGTTATCTTGTTCACTCTTTAATACTTTGCTTGTTAAATGACTAATCTTGATTTATGTTGTATAACACTTGGTACAACAAATGCTTGGCACTTTCATAGTTCATACTGTATGGTATAACCGACATCTGAGCTATGAAAGGAACTTGATTTGTTGTTAACATAAGTTATAATCATGAATGCTTGACGAGATTTACAAGTATTAGAATTAATCAAGTAAGATGACTAATGTAATCATGTTAACAATTTATAATCTGATTGGAACCTCCTTTATGTGTGGTTTCCAATTGAATAATAAGAGTTTATATTATACTTGTTTGACATACCATTATTGGAATCTCTAACGTTGACATTTGTTATTATCATTGTTTAATCGTTACATTAATATTTCTTCTCAAAGTTCTCATCTTCTTCTTCTTCTTCTTCTCCTTCTTTTTCTTTATTATTATTATTATTATTATTACTATTATTATTATTGTTGTTGTTGTTGTTGTTGTTGTTGTTGTTGTTGTTGTTGTTATTGTTGTTGTTGTTGTATTATTGTTATTTATAATTTATACAATTAACCTCCTTGTGGTTCGACCCCGGTCTTGCCGGGTTATTTATTACTTCGACACTCCTGCATTTGGGAGAAAACATCAACCTTTTAGTCGTGTCACCCTCTGTTCTACCCTACAAACCACGTCTTACTTCTCTGTGAGTCTCTAGCTCTTAATCTTAAAAGTCCAAGTAGCTTTTTACTTTTAACCATGGGGGCAACCCATCAAAGGTTGATCCATACTCCATGGGGGCAACCCATCAAAGGTTGATCCATACCTGTCTTCATACTATGAGTATTACAATGTCATTACCGAGCTCATCACCTTGACAAGAGTCAACTTGTTCTAGGAACCTGTGTATGCCCTTTGCTCCTACATATCAGTCATGTCTTAATTCTCCACAAGTCATCCACTTATTGTCCAAGGTAAATGTCTTCTAGCTCATTGATCTTTAACAAGGGGATAATATCCATGAAAGCCAATCTTGTATTTGTCTCCATACTCATCATTGCTACTTCATTATCTATCCATCTATCCACTCATATCTAGCCATCACATCGGCTCTAGGACGTTCTGTAATTGGGGTCCTATCATAGCCCTCACACCTTCTCCTGAGGTGTCTCCGCTCGTCATCATGTGGTGGTCTGATCATGGGCTCATCTCATAGCCTTCATACCTTCTCTTTAAGGTGTTTTCGCCTTTTATAGGCGGTCGCATCCTCCTTCAGCTGAGATGTTTTAAAGTGGCTCCATAAATTCTTTGCCACTTATTA
>NW_011500050.1:151369-159177 GCF_000495115.2 Populus euphratica | reverse complement strand
GGTCCTTGCTTGTTGCCTTTATCAAGAGCACAAAAGACTTCCTATAGTACAACTTTTCACAGTTTCTGCTCTGAGCTTCATCTAGAAACACTTCTTCTCCTTACACCTATCATCTCATTATAGTACCTCGTTGGATCCTACGAGTACTCCCGTACAATATCCGTCTGCCCTCGTGTAATTTTTGTTCTCCAGATTTCTCCCTATTCCTTGCTTATGTTTAACATCAGCTCATCTTATCATAAGATCTATCCAAGTCAAAATAGGGTGCTAATCTTTATCCCTTTATTGTATTTCTCTTTCATTGTCAGGGTCTTCATCAATTCTACCCTTCAAGAAATCACAATCACTGAATCTAACTTCTTTGGAGAAATCACCACTCCATCAGATCATTGATTATACGGAACCCAACTGTTTCTTTGTGTCGTTATCTTGTTAGTCTTCAATAGTTTTATATCAAACTGTCACATATATAAAAATAGTACTGTATGGATAATCCTTTAACTAAACAAGTTCCTAGAAAAAATTAGAGGGGTCACACTAGTCCCGCTTAAAATCCAATCTCCTGGCCAGAACTTCTTAGGCCATATCTATCCATCGTATTGTCTTTCCGCATATACAACCATTTGTTAGCTTTGTTGCGGCTTTCCTTTGCAAGTGATCTGTGATATCTTGGTTTCATACCTATTTTCTCAATATTTGGTGAGACTACTAGTGTTTAGATTCGTCTAGATTGGTCTTTATCAATTTCACTTTCCACCTCAAATCATCCATATGATTCGGTGTCTAGGGTATCCTAATTTTACCTTCCCTCAAGGCAATTAAAATTCCCCACTTAGCAGTTCAACATACGTAATTGGGCAAACATATGCGATTTTTTCTTCTTCATTTCCATCAACTATCATGATGACCTTCAAATGCCTTCTAATCGAGCAATCTCTCTTAATAATTCACTACTATCATTTTTGGTCTTAATCTTAACAATTGGATAGTACCATTGCATCTAGAACAATCAAATTAGCAGAAAACAAGTTTGAAATCGTTCAAATTACACTTCAGACGGCTAAGATTTGATCAAAACAATTCTGGCCTGATGAGCGGCCTCGATTCAATCTTAAATTCGATTGCATGTAGGATCAGCTACACTGGATCCTTTTCCCTTGGCTTGTGGCTCGGCTCGCAGCTGATGACGTGGCAAGTAAGTCCCACTATACTGACATGTCTACGGATTGAGCGCTGACATGACATGCCACCTTTGCATGCTGACGCTATACTGATGTCATCCTTATCCGAGTCAAGCACGTGGGTCGGGTTAGCTCATATGGGTTAAGAAGATGCATGCGACGCATGGTGCATGTTTGTATGCGTGAGTAGCCACCTCACTGGCGCTTGCGACCATGTTCAACATCTAATATCGACGTCTTTTTCACCAGTGGCTTGGTCTCTTCCTCCTCTACATAGTGGTATGGTCAAAACACAATTTTGACAACTTTATTTTTTAGCAAAATCAAACACCACTTTAAATCATATGCTTTGATACCAATTGTTGGGGATTCGGACTAATGATGTACTGATATTTGCCCATTAAAGGCTAAACACACTGACACAATATTTAACGTGGTTCAAAAAACCATCTACATCCATGAAAAAAGTCAATTCTTGTATAGGAAGAGAACAAGATTTACAACAATAGAAGAGGAGGAATCATCTATTCTTTTGTAACTTCCAACCTCACTTTATTTCTCTCTTCTCAGTGCTGCAATGGCAGCTATTGCTGGCTGCCCTTGATAGCCTACTCTCTCCTATATTTCTGATCTCTTTAATTGTATTCTTTCATTTTGCTTTCTAGATTATACTTTTATTATTTATAAGTATCAATGACAAGACGAGAGACCATAAATCATGATATAAATGATAGCAATATATAGATTGTATTATTTTTGTTATTGGTTGATATAACTATCATGGTAACCTTCTAATAATAATAACCCTATTTTTCAGGACAGGCTGAAAAATTATTGTCTCATTAGTAGCAATATCCTAACCTTCTAATAATAATAACCCTATTTTTTAGGACAGGCTGCAAAATTATTGTCTCATTAGTAGCAGCATGTTCTTCCCTCCGAATTCATGCTGAATGAACATTTGCTAGCGCGCTTTTTTGCTGGCATCATATGCATCCCATAAAATCTTGATCACGGTACTGTGAAGGGGCAAGGAGATGGCTATTTTTCTGAAGATTATAGATGATCCTGGGAACCATTTTAGCCTGGGGCATGTTTTGTTGCTCCTTTGGAGGCCTATGAAATATGAACCAAAACCAAGCCTTTTCTGCATAGATCACTAATCATGGCTGACCATGCCAGGGAATTTCTTGTCCTCGTTCTCTCTCTTTATGTTGACTAAAAAGATGCCAAAGCCACCTTCGTTTCCTAACTAAAAAACTTAAAAAAAAAAAACAATAGACAGGGAATTGCTGGGAATATTCTAAAACATGAAATCTTCATCACGAGATCTCAGGGAGATGAGTTGAAGAGTCAACATTGAGAGGGCACTGCCCTCTCATCATTGTGTAGTCTAAAGTTCATTGAACCTCCTAGAAAACAAACTAACATCAAATTTAACCATTGGTTAAAAGGAGAGAGGAGAAGCGCCAGCACAGGATACCTGAAATCTAAAAGGGATTTTGAATTCTGCATACCAATTTTATCATTGCGCCCCGAATTCATTTCATTTTGAGTTAATTTAGTGAACAGACATCGTGAGGGATGGTGTTTGTATTAAAAAAATAATAATTTAATAACCGGATTGAATTACAGGACGGTGCAACAAATACAAACCCGTTTAGAATAAATAATAGACATGGATACACGCTGCACTGCAGGTTCACGTTAATTTTTTATCATAAAAAACAATGATTAGGTGTCATAAGAACGTTTTAAAGAAAGAATAAAACTCAATGATTCGGGTTATAGTCAAAACTAGTTAAATAAGGTTGTTTTATTTTAATCATATGAAAAAAAAAATAGCTATAGTAATTAGTAAATGAAAAAAATTAAAAAGAGAGAGAGAGAAAGCAATGATGATATCTTGAGAAAAAAAAACTTTCTTTAAGAGTGAAAAATAATGATGTTTAATTTAAGGTTGTTTTATTTTAATCATATAAAAAAATATCTATAGTAAACTAACAATGTTTTTTAAAAAAAGAAGCAATTATGATAAATAATGAGTTTAATTTTTAATCAATTAAATATAAAAAAAATAAAATTAGATAAAAAAAAATAGCACGAATCAACTTGAGTTACCATGATAAACATATAAACTAGGCAATAAAAGATGAGCGAACACAAATTAATTTGCTAAACTCACATTTTAGATCATCAGGTCAGGGTAATTTAATAAAAAAAATCAAAGAAAATCACAAATACATTTTTTTCTCTAAGAAAACTAACGTTGAAAGATGAAATTGAAAAAGAAAAATAAGCCAGTTGAAAGATGAAATTGAAAAAAAAAATAAGCCAAAAAAATGATATCATCCCTCATTAACTTTTCAAACCATGAGATGAAAATTTAATTAGAACCGATAGATACTAACCCGAACTAAATGAGTGGGTATTTCTTGAATAGTTACCTTACTCGATGGGTATGAATATTCTCAAACCTAACCTGAAAACTGCCTGAATCTAACCTGAAATATATATTTATTCTATATTAATATATTTGTTGCACATTTGGATTTTTTTAATACAATATTATATATACACACCTCAATATTAATATAATTTATCATTTAATATATATTATTTTTTATTGAATTATAAATAATAATTAGATAATGGATACACATATTGATACTTGAAACCCGATGGATAGTTTATGAATTTCTAAATTTCTTACTCGATAGGTAATAGGTAGGATATAGATTTTAAAAAATCTGACCCATAGGTACCCATTGTCATCTTTATTTAAACTCATGACTCGGGTCATTAAATTAGAAACACAATATATGAAAAAACCACAAAGCTCAATCCCCAATAAATCAAGCATTGAATGATGAAATAAGAAAAAAATCACACAAAAGAATCGATAATAAAGATGTCATAACCCAAATTTTTGACAACACAAATTCACCAAAAAAAGAGAAGAAAATAAATGAAGAATAATTTGAAGTTTGGTTCAAGTAAATACAAAATTAAAAGTTTGAGAACTAATAAGGATTGCATTATAAATTTAGAGGTCAATTTGATAAAAAATTGAAAGAATTGATAAGTTTAGGGATTTGATTAAATTTTGATTTAATTTATTAATGCAATCAAGGGCTTAATTGAGGAAATACCAAAGTTTAGTGGTGATTTGGATTGGAATTGTAAGAAATTAAAATTCAAGGACCAAAGTGAATAGAAAGTGGTACTTTAGTGAGTTTGATTGATTTCTTCAGGGGTAATTTCGAAAGAATCAAAAGTTAAAGAGTGAATTAAGGACTAAAGTGATTAAATTAGAAGCCAAGGATTGTTTCGTAACATGCACCAAAATCCAAGGGTCCAATTGTAATTAATCCAAGGGTAAAATTAAAAAAAAAGTGAAAGTTTCCATGAATAAGGGACCCGATTGAACAATGTCATAAGTCTAGTGGCCAAAATGAAACAAATGGCCCTCAGTCTAAACGGCGCCGTTTTACGTTCCCCGTTCTTCCTCTTCTTCCGCTGGAAAGTGGAAACAGAGGAACCCACCTGCGTAAGGAAGAGAGGGGGGAACGAAGGGATGCACCCTCCCTACACAGCCAAATATCCATTTTCTTGTCTGTCTTCTCACGCCCCACAAGACGCCATTAGAGGAGTGAAGGAAGTCATCACCAACAGCCCTGCAATAGCAGGACTGTTGGTGTCCGAGTCCCTACAAAACACCAATGCCCAGCGAGCCTTATCCTCCTTCCAGGAAGGAAGAGGTGTGCTAGAAGACTATCACGCAGGGCCCTATAAAAAGCTAACGAAGCAACCATCGCAGGGGGACGCAGAACCAAAAACACCAGAGGAGCTCGAGAGAAACAGGTGACTTCAACTTCCCCTCACCTAGTTAATCCCATCGACCAAACAAAAACACGGAAACGGAGAAGGGACCAAGAGAAAGAAAACGAAAAGAGAGACTGGGGAAGCATCGTCCAACCGGTGTGTCATCGCCAGCGGCTCCGTCTCCAGCACAAGTCAGTCTTCTTCCTTCCCCGCTCAATGTTAATTCACCTAGGATTGTTCACTTTGAATTTTAATTAACCCCCTCTCCCTGTGCACGCACGCTTCACGCGTGATTCTGTCTACAGCCGGGTTACTGGTCTGAACCAGTAACCGGGCCAGGCTGGTTTAGTTCTAGCCCAGTAAAACAGGAAGAGTGGATTGGGTCTAGGCCTTAGACCTATCAACCCAAATTACTTTGGACAAAACACATCCTTATGTCTAAGGTTGTAAAAATTATGATTTTAACACTGCACAGAAAATACTAAACAAACTTGAATTGTAAAAACATAAGGATATCTAAGGTTGTAAAAATTATGATTTTAACATGCACAGAAAATACTAAACAAACTTGGATTGTAAAAACATAAGAAATTTTAAAATATATTAAAAAAATACATACTTCAAATAAAAATTTATATATAGTTCAAGTATTTTAAAATTCATATATAATTTAAATAAGTTTTCATTAATTAATAATTAATAAATTTAAAACAAACAATCCGCTGGTGTGTCATATAAACTAAAACTAGTTTCATTGCTTTCATGTTCCTTATTTTTCCTCAGACATTCATCAATATCATTAGCATCAAGAGGATTATTAGTGTCACTACTAGTATTAACACCAATATTGTGAACATTAATGCTACTACTAGTACAAACACCAGTATCATCAATTTAAATCTCTAAATCGTCTTTAGTACCATGACTCTTCATTTCAGCATCATTAGGAATTTTTTTTTCATCATTTTCATTTTCATTACTATTTTTTCTTCGTGTTACATTATTAATATCACCAAGCAAATCAATGTTTGAATGTTTTTTTTCTTTCAGTTATCCAATGATCATCAGATAAAAGATTATCTTTTACACCAAAATCATCAACTTTCTTTTTGACTTGGTTATAATTCAATTTCAAATTGCACATTACAAATACAAAGTCATTCATTTTTTTTCTAGTACAAATGATTTCTTTGTTTTGTATAAACCTAAATAAACAATTCAAATTTATAAGATTTTTATCAAATATTTCAACATTTAAAATGAAAAAAAAAACTCACCATTTCAAATACACTCCAATTACGCTCACATCCAGATGAAATACAAGTCAAGCTTAGAACTCGGATTGCAAACTTTTGTAATTCTGGACATTCATCCTCATAAGAATCTCACCATGGAGCTGGAGTTTTTTTTATCTCTTGCTGTCATGGTAGCCGCAATGCCAAACAACCCTTTTGAATCATTGAATGATTCAAGTTATAAATCAATTTTGCACCTTTCACTTGCATTAGGCATTTTTAGGGATCTTCATTGATTGATTTTATTCCTTTTTATTTTGATATCTAGCCAAATAAGCCCCTTTTGATATTAGAAAATTTGAGAAATATTTAGGGATCTTCATTAATTTATTTAAGAGGCCCTCGTGCTTTGTTTTATTTTTTTCTTTACATATTTTTTTTCCTATTATATGCTTAATCTATGGAACTTGATTGTTAAACATAAATATGTGGTGTAATGCTTTTTTTTTAAAAAAAAAAAATTCTTGTTTAAAAAGAACAAATAAAAAAAAAAGGTGAAAAAAAAGCATAGAAAAATTATTTTTTCTTCATTAAAAATTTAAAATTTTGTGAACATATTCACTAGTGTTAGAATCAAGAATATTGCACCTTTTGGGTTTGTGCAATATTTACCAATGCCAGAGTTGGAAATATTTGTAGGTAAATGTTCACTAACACAAAAGTAAGGAACATTATAAGAAGAACACAAAAAAGAACAAATTCTTAACAATTTTAGATAAAACCAACAATGCAGCCTGTCTCGGGTAGGAAGCTTAACAGGTAATAATGATTATTACTTAAGAGTGCATTTTTATCAAGGTTTTATATCATTATTTTGCACTTGAAGTATCAATAACTCCTTAACTAAAACATGTTTTATCATAACATATCTAATAATATAAGATACTTTTAATTTGTGGTAAATATTCACTTTAAATACGGGCTTATCACATAAATGAAAGGATTGATTGATGAGTTTAAGAATTGAAATTGAAAGGACAAAGAGATAGCCAAACTTAAAAAAGAGATATTAGTACAGTTGAAATAGGAATACTATTCGATAATTAGGTCATATCTAGAGTTATAGATCTCGGATTTAGGTCTACTTTGGATGGAAAGGTAAGACATAAGCCTACAACTTTCATATGGAGCCTAAGATTTAAATAGGTCATTTTCAAGTCCAAATTATAGCAACAATAAAGAAGTTTGAATCTGTCCTACAACCCGAGTATTGCTCAATTTTTAGCCCATATTTAGAGTTCTAGAAGTCCAAATGACCTTCATTTTTTTCTCTTAAAAGCTGAGACAATTTCCTACAACTTTCATGTTTTCAAATACTTCCAGTTCTGATGTTATCAATGACGTTTTGGGCAAACAAGAGAATATAAGGATTGTTATTAAACTTATGTTAAGGGTAAAAGGTTATACTAATGATGCAGGAATAAATATGGTGTAAACTTAACATGAACTTTAATGTTTGATACTAACTTGTTTTATATTTGTTATCTTGTTTACTCTTTAATACTTT
>NW_011500050.1:133286-151032 GCF_000495115.2 Populus euphratica | reverse complement strand
TCATTATTTAATCCTTATATTAATCTTCCATCTCAAAGTTCTCATCATCTTCTTATTCTTTATTATTATTATTGTTGTTGTTGTTGTTGTCTATAATTTATACAATTAACCTCCTTGTGGTTCAACCTTGGTCTTGCCGGGTTATTTATTACTTCGACACTCCTGCACTTGGAAGAAGACATCAATCTTTTGTTTGTGTCAAATAGTATCTTTACTTTCGCATAACTAATTCTATATTATAGAATCTTTATTAACCAGTTAAGGTTTCTAGTGACCATAATACTAGATGATGACTCATTGAACTAGACATTCTAGTGACCATATTTGTTCTCTCCATTGTAGAAAATTTTTAATAGGTCATTGGATGTTCGGATGTGATAAAAAAAATAAAAATAACAATTAAGAGTATGAGAATAAAATTCAGAATTAAAAAAATAAACTAAAATGGAACTATAATTTGTTTTTATCGAAGAGTGAAATTAAAAAAAAATAACTGGAATAAAAAGAAAAAAAACTAAAAGAATAAGAATCAAATTGAAGAAAAAACTTAATATACCATAACTTTGAATTGAGTGATGAATTTGAAGACCATTAAAAGACTCATAAAAGTTAATGAAAAAAATCAAAAACCAAAAGAATAAAGGTCAAATTGAAAAAAAAAACATATAACATATTACGATTGAAGGATGAAATTGAAAACAAATAGTTTTTTTACAAAAGCACCAAGAACAAAAATCATAAATAAAAAGAATAAGTACTGAAGTTGAAATATCAACAACAATGAGGATCACTTCATAATTGTTTAGGGAGAAAGAAAAGAAAAGAAAAAACAAAAGCCCCATTAACAATAAATTATCTCGCCACCGCTGTCATGCACCACTCTAATAAGAAAAGGACATGGTAAAACATCTAACAACACAATATAAAGGTATTTTTTACACCAAGAGGCACCATAAGTGTCACCTAAAGTGTAAGAATGCCTTTTAGGTGTTGGTAATAACAAATTCACCTTAATGAACCTGATAATAGCAAGAAAATTAGATTGAAAAGACCAAGCAACCCATGTATGCACTATTTAAGTTTTTTTATTTAAATGGTAAACTTGTTATTTTACTGTATTTAAAAAATAAAAAGGCATAAAAACTCTTGTGTGCTAGTTTTGAAAAAAAAATATTTAGAAGGTAATTAGGTCATTTTGTTGTGTTTTAAAAAGTATAAAAAACATATATACCCTCGATTAATCCTTTAATGACTAAATTATCACATGAAAAGATCAAAATACCCTTAAAACCAAGACATTTGATTTTCTTTGAGAATGACAAAAAATCACTATACTATAGTGGTGAATAGTAAAACGTGTCTATGATTATAATAAATTTATCTTCTATTTTAGTTATTTTATTATTGGTCAAAATTCCATATTGAATTGTATTATCATATGACAACAATTCTAAAAATATTTTTGGTAAGATTAATGTTATAATGACAACTTTCTAGATAATTCTAAAAAGCAAACTTAAGAAAACTTTACAATCAAAACAAAACATTTTCTATTTTACTTATTTTTTTCATTTTAACATTCCATATTATGTTAACTATGATTTAAGCCTTATAATATATTTTAATTAGTTTTCAATTACATGATCTAATTTGATATCAGAGAATAAAAGCAACCTTTATAGTTTTTCAATTGATAATGAGACATGATTTTAGAAATTTAAGTTTTTATTTTTTTCATATTTTTTAGTTTTGATCCTTATTTATTAAAGTTTTTATGTTTCAGTCCAACACTTTATTTGTTCTATATTTTTTTAAAGAAAAGAGAGCCATTGAAAAATGGTGTAGAAGAGAGAAAGTTCTAGATCAACCAAATCTAAAAAATGAAAGAGTGAAATTTAGTGTTGATGTGTGTCTCTTGACAAGTTGAGTGATATTAAGGTTATTTTTAACTTTCATTACCATTTGTTTCTCAAAAAGACTAATAAGGTTAAAACCTTGAGAGGTAGAGATAAGTTCAAACTAATTCATTGTTACAGGAGCTATATGCCATACAAAACCTTCTTTTCTTCTCTCCACAATAACATTTCAAGTAATATCAAACAAACACCAACTTAAATATAGCCTTTTCTAGTTTACAGATTATAATCCAAAGAGCAAAAGCCTAACATCATGCACCTAATGCCATATGAAGATTTTGATTTTTATTGGCCTAACATATGCTTTCAAGTGATTTTTCTTATATATATTTGACAAAGTATTAAATAACTATTACGCTATAGGATAAAGAGAGTGAAATAGATTTCTAGAAACTTTATCAAGAAAAGAAAACAATGCTTGTATAAATGTTAAGGTGATTGGGTTTTATTATATATTGTGTTTATACAAAAAGATTCTATATAATAGAAAACAAATAAACATAATCATATATATATATATATATATATATATAATAAATCATTTAAGATTAAAGAAAGAATCAGAAGAGAGTTATTACTTATCATAACCCTTCAAGATGAGTGCGATAAAAGGAATCACATGAAGTTTGTTATAAAAAAGTAAGAACTGAGACTAGGCGACTCCCTTTATAAGAGAATCTGTAAGAAAGGGAATAAATATGACTTTTAAGGAACCATTTGCAATCAATTGTTTGAACAAAATGGTAGTATACTGTAATATGTTTGGATTAAGCTTAAATGATAAGATCTACCACCATGAAGATAACACTTTTATTATCACATAATCTTGTTGAAGGTGAAGGTAATGAAAGATATAGATCATAGAGTAGCTAAACAATTTAAGAAACTTCAATAATAGCAACAGGTAAAGATTGATACTTAGTTTCAATATTGAAGCAAGAAATAATAGGTTGTTTTTTAGAGCACTAAGAGACAAGGTTAGCATCTAAGAATGTAATATAGCTAGTGTTAGACCAACATGTACCAAGACAACCCACCTAATCAACATTAAAATAAGCAAGGCATAAAAAGGGTACGATGAAGTTGAAAACCACGATGGACTATGCCTTTAACATAACACAATATGCATTTGAGTGATAAAAAATAATTTTTAGTTGAAGCATGGATATACTAGTAAATAAAATTAACACTAAATGTGAAAAGATTAAGTCGAATGAGGGACAAATATTATAAAGCTCCAACAAGAACTTGAAAAGGGTAGAATTTAAAAAAATCTTTCCTTTAACGAAGTGCTATTGACCAATTACAAATGGAATAGTATTAGGTTTGGCATCAACAATGGTAGCTTGTTATAAAAGATAAAAAACATACTTGTTTTGGCTAAAAAATAAGCCTTGAGAGTTAGATTAGACTTTAACACTAAGAAAATTGTGCAGAGAACTCTAAAATTTTCATAGCAAATTCATTAAATATCCATGTGATAAAAGAGTCTTTATCAAAATAAGATTGTTTCTATTTAACATCATTTCATCAATACATAACAAGAGATAAATTTTTGTTGTCGGGTTGTAATGGACAAACAAAAAAGTATTAGGGGTTAGTTTGAATCCATAAAAAAACATGCTTTAAATGACATACATTTTGAGGAAACTGTGAATCAATATAACTAAGTGGTTGATTCATGCATACTTCTTTAAAAATATGATCATGAAGAAATGTATTTTTAATATGTAATTGATGTAAATACCATCCATAAGTGATTGTAATGGATAAAATAATCTGATCAATAACAAGACACACCACATGTCTTAATATATCTTTAAAATCAAGACCATGAATATGATAGAAGCCCTTGGCTACAAATTAAGCCTTATAAAGCTCAATGGAACCATTAATATGAGTTTTAGTTTTAATGATTTAATGACAATCAACCACACTATAATGTAGAGGGTGATGTATAATATTTCAAATATCTTTCTTTTCTAAAGCTTGTATTTCATCTTTTATAGTTGAGAGTCATGATGGGTGTTTGTTAGCAGACTTAAAACTCAGATGCTCTTCTAAGGTAAATTGAACTTGAAAATACTAAGAAAAATATAAAATCATCAATGCATGATAGGTCTAAAATTTAAATATATCAATTTCCCCTCTAGTAACCATTAAATGAATATTAGTATAGGTAGTTAATATTAAAATAAATGGTGAAGGTTAAATGGAGGGAAAGATTATAGACACAACATAAAATATCTAGGAAAAGGAGTCATTTTCATTTCATAGCAAACAAATAGAATTTAAAATAAAAGAAGATAACAACAAATCCTAATAGGTAAGAGACATATTATTATGAGATTCTAAAGAATTAGAGAAAGTAATTTAAGTTATAAAGCTGTAAATTTATTGTGTACCATCATTTATATAAAGAAAGATAATTTTATAAAATTGAACATGTCTAGAGATATAAAAACATTGTGTCTTGTAGTTAAAACAATGAAAAACCTTATAAAGTGAGTATAATCTAAAATTGAGTCTCAATATAATGTTAAAAATTGACAAAGATATTTAAAAAATCATATTTATGTTTTAATAGAAAAAACCAACTAAATAGATGCAATAATCAATTAACATTGTATAATATTAAAATATAGTAGTGAGATTTAAAAGTGAAAGGCTTCATAAATCACAGTGTAAGTGATCAAAAAATAAAACTATTTTTAAGTAAAAAAGGCGAACAATGGCTCTTGGTAAAGTTACATCCAATATATAAACTTAAATATAAATCTATCAATTTATTATTACAAGAAATAAAACCAAACCTGAAAATAGAGTTCGTATTTGAAAATCTCTGGTGGCTTAGACAAGTATGCCATAAATGAACAAAGACGTGTGATTTATTGAAATAAATGATAGAAGCAAGACATTATGAGCATATATAAAAAAATAAATGTCGATAAGGTAGCCATGAAAAGGAAAGAAGAAACAAATATATTGCCTAACCAAGCTTTGATATTATATAAAGGTCTAATGCATTCTAAAAAAACATTGAGGTATTGAGTTTCATTATACATTGTGTATACATATTTCAAAAATTCTTTATAATAGAAAACAAATAAATATATTAGATACAATTAAGAATATTCTATACACTAGGAAAGGAATTAGAAAATGATTTTTCCTTATCAAGTAGTATAAAATAAAATCATTTTCTAATCATTCTCATCATACTATCATATTTCAGGTATAAAAATTATAGTCTAATGCTTGTATAATTACTTTTACTCTCCTCCATATGTTTATTCTTTATTGGCTTATTATTGTTAAAAGTTGCAACTAGTTTTTTTATTATTACTTGAATTTTTTGTTAACAGCCAAATAACATGAATATTGGACTCACTTAAAATGTCATAACAATAAAAATTCATCTATTGACACAAATCGAGCTCAAAATAAGGAAACCCTAGATTAAAAAATCAATTTTTTTCTTAAATAATCACAAAAAAAAAATTAAGTTCCAAAACTTCAACTATTTTTGCTTAAATAAGAAACAAAAGACATTTGAAAGGCAAAAACAAATTTTTTTCGGTGTGAGATTGATATAAAAAGAGTCAATTTTGGACCAATGAGTAATGCTTTTTATAAAAGAAAAATCATCATTTTTTCACTGCTCTCTATTTCTTGCTTAGTTTCTTTTTACAAAGCTCTTCTTTTTCTTATGGAAATCTTTTGTTATAGTTAGCTAAAAATTCAAAATAATAAAAAAAAAATAAAATAGAAAATAAAATCTCACTAAAAAAAAAGATTAATCTTTATAAAATAAAGAAAAGAGAGAATATAACTTGTTCGTTCGATATTTTTTTTATAATAAATAAAAAGGATAATTTGACTATTTCATTAGATTTAAGAGTTTTTGTTAATTGATAATATAAATTATAATTTTTCAAATTATAAAGGATTATAAATATGATTCCATCTAAAATAAAATAAAAGAGACAGGATTGGGGATCTTGACTTGCAAGCACATGTATACTTGACCTTTTATGTTTCTGGAACAGAGGTAGCCTTGTCTCCCTCCACTTGCAACTTTTTATCTTCTTAAATTTTAAAATAAAATAACTAAAAAATACTTGTGATCGGGCCATCGGCCTATCTATTTAAGACATTAAAGCAGCCCATTTTCACTCATCTAGTCTTTTTCTGTGGACAGGTTCAGCCTACTCATCTGGCCCATGTTAACAACACCCCCTCTCTTCAATCCGCGCGCTTCTTCACTTCTCCCAATTTCCTATACAGACACAGCTTTGGCGTTCGTTTCCCATGTAGAGTTTGGATCCTCGTAAATTTATATTTATGTTGCCATTCAAAACTCTCCAGACATTTCTCACAAAACATTGGTTGTCTCAATCTTACATAATTTTTCCTTCTCACTATATCAACATTCCCATAAAATGCTTTCACCGATCCAAACCCCAAAACTTCACCAGATTTTTCACCAGAAAACCAAGAAACCCAAAACCCAAATCACCATCGTCAAATGTAGTAGAACCCCAAAAAATTTACATGAGGGACATTATCTCAAACATATACAAAATCTTGAAATACTCAACATGGGACTCGGCACAAGAAGAGCTTACAAAACTAAATATCAAATGGGATTCTTTTACAGTCAATCAAATACTTAAAACCCATCCACCGATGGAAAAGGCTTGGCTTTTTTTTAACTGGGCTTCAAAGTTGAAACGGTTCAAGCATGACCAGTTTACTTACACGACCATGCTTGATATTTTTGGAGAAGCTGGAAGGATTGAGTCGATGAAGTATGTATTCAAGAAAATGCAAGAAATGGGGTTAAAAATTGATGTTGTTACCTATACTTCAATCTTGAATTGGGTCTCAAAGTCTGGTGATGTTGACGGAGCAGTGAAAATTTGGAAAGAAATGAGAGAAAATAGGTGTTTTCCTACAGTTGTTTCGTATACGGCTTATCTAAAGGTTTTGTTCGATAATAAGAGAGTGAAAGAGGGTATTTATGTTTACAAGGAGATGCTTGAATCTGGGATTTCTCCAAATTGTCATACATATACTGTTCTAATGGAACATCTTCTTGTTTCTGGTGAGTGAGATTTAATTGCGCCCTTTATGTTTGTTCTTTTGTCTGTGTGAGTGTGTTGTTTTTCTGGTTGGTGGGTTTGATATGAAGGCTTCTTTAGATGGAAAACTTGGAATCTAGTTTTGGTCAATTATGATGTTTTGTGCAAAAAATATTATAATTGTTGATGGTTTTGAAGATATTTATTTTGCGTTGGAGGCTTATGACTTGCTTTCATTCGATGATGGAACAATAAATCTGCCATAGCAAAAGCTTAAATAAGCTTGACGGAAGTTTGTGAAATTTTTGCTATGACTAAAATCTAAAAAGAATCGCCCATGAACTTTAGTGATGTTTGGAAATGATCCTCAACTTCTAGACAATTGATTGTGCCTCCTCAACAAGTATTTCTGTTACATTACAACCATGAACTAATGGAGAAAGCTAATGTGGGTGATGCATGGCATGACCTGCGTTGACCACACCAAACTTGATTACCAAAAAACAAAATCGTAGGATAAAAACATGGAATTTCAGTTCAGAAAAAATTCAATAGTTTTCTTAGCAGTTCAGGATATGGTTTTTCCTTTTAGCATTTCGTTACTGGTGCTTTAAACGTACAACTTTTACCACGCATTGCTTTTTCCAGTATCGGGCTATATTTTGTTGGAGTATTGTATTTCTGGGAGTTTAATTTCCTTTTTGTGATGGATTCCAGGCAAATACCAAGAAACCCTTGAGATTTTTAGCAAAATGCAAGAAGCAGGGGTACAACCTGATAAAGCTGCATGCAATATTTTGGTTGAGAGATGTTGCAAAGCAGGGGAGACAACGACAATGACCTACATTCTTCAATATATGAAACAAAATCATCTCGTTCTTCGTTACCCTGTATTTATGGAAGCACTCGAAACTCTAAAAGATGCTGGTGAGAGTGATGCTCTCCTCAGGAAAGTTAATCCTCATATTGATACTGAATCAGTTGGTGATGTGGATGCCTTTGAGACTATGACAACTGTTGGTGATGATGCTTTAGATGGAGGTCTTGTACTGATACTCTTGAGAAAGCAGAATCTCGTAGCAGTTGACCATTTACTTGCTGGTACAATGGATAAGAATATACTACTGGATTCTCGGATTGTTGCAACCATCATTGAAAGAAACATTGATCACCAAAGACGTAACGGTGCTTTGTTGGCCTTTGAATACAGCATGAAAATGGGTATACAACTTGAAAGAACATCATATCTTGCTTTGATAGGCATGTCGATACGATCAGACACATTTTTTAAGGTAGTGGACATTGCTGAAAAAATGACTGTGGCTGGGCATTCTCTTGGAGTGTATCAAGCTGCACTCTTAATTTATAGGCTTGGGTGCGCTAAAAGGCCTACTTGTGCTGTAAAGATTTTTGATTTATTGCCTGAAGGCCAGAAGTGCACTGCCACTTATACTGCTCTAGTTAGCGTATTTTTCTCTGCTGGTAGTCCACAAAAAGCACTTCATATTTACGAAAACATGAAAAGGGAAGGGATACATCCTTCTTTAGGTACTTACAATGTTCTATTAGCTGGTCTAGAAAGTAGCGGCAGAATCAGTGAAGCAAAAACATATAGGAAGGAAAAAAAGGGACTGCTGATTAATAATCATCATCAGAATAGTGTCCCCATGGGGCAAAAGATTTGTAACCTTCTGTTTGCCAGCCATTTGGTATCTTGACACCATTTTGGAAAAGCGTTCTCACGCTGATGGCATCGCGAAGAAAAGGTATAATGTGGCTGTAAGTAGACTGTATGTTGAGCTGACAGCACCATGTACATGCGCAGGAGAGTGGCAGGGAGTAGTGGCTGTTCTCAGCTCTGGAAAGTCAAATTGCCACTTAGATAGAGTTCTCATCTTGGCATGCTTGTATTATGAGTGTCTCAATCAACTGCGTAAATATAGGGTTCTCATTTTGGCATGCTTGTGTTATGAGTGTCTATCAACTGCTGTGTTTGCTGATGTTTTCCAAGTTCATATTTAATAGAATGATATGATAAACAGATGATCTTTCCCTTTGTCCTGGTGCATTTATTCTGAAAGAACTATTCCTGACGTTCTCCAAGCTCTTTTCTTTATGATGATAGGGTGAAATCATAATCCACCCCTTCCCACAGGTGATATTACTGTTGTTCTGTGACAAATGTGCTGATGCTGCTTCAACTCCTTGACAACTTGGTTGTTCATTGTGGTTTTGGTTTTAGATCCAGAGCTCATCTTCTTGGATTCATTTCTTCTCCAGCGAATATATGGCAGGGACACCATACTATGCCCAAGATACTGTTCACACACCTATGATCTTCAATGATGGAAAATAGCCTAAACAAAGTTTTAGCTTATGTTTTAGGTTTAGATTATTTGAATCTTTTGTTGAGTTTTGTTATTTAATTTGATATTATTTTGTCTTGAGCTTCAATTTTGTTATAGTAGGCCTTTGACTAAATAATTAATTATTTTAGAGTTTTATTATTTATGTGGTTTTTTTTTTTTTTTTTTTTTTTTTTTTTTTTTTTTTTTTTTTTTTTTTTTTTTTTTTTTTTTTATCATTATAGCCATTTTATGATGAATTCATAAATAAAAAATTAACGAGTTTTTGTATTCCAACCCTCAATTTTCCTCTATTCTTTGGCTCCTTTCAACTCATTTTCTTCTAATTATGGGCTTTTCATTACTCTCTTTTTATTTTATTTTTAATTTGTTTTTTTTCATGAATTAGTTTAATATCAAAGTAAAACTTTTAATTATCCTCACAATTAAACAATCTATATGCTTCTTCAATTCCCAAAATTCAAATAGTACCTAAATCTAGAATTTGTGAGGGAGCTCATCTCCAATAATCTAAAAAAAAAAAACAAAAAACCCCTCCAAATAGTACCTAAATCTAGAATTTGTGAGGAAGCTCATCTCCAATAATCTAAAAAAAAACAAAAAACCCCTCTCACCCAAACATATTTTTAACAATTTGTTTGAAATCATGCGAAATAAAATTAAATTTTACATATGATTTTAATTCATTTAATAAACTATTGTAATTCTTATATTTGTAATAAAAAACTAAATTAAATAATTAAATTCAATTACATTATTAAAAATATATATGAAATAAATTGAATTAATAATATTAACTACTTTACCTTCTCATTCTTCATTTTCCGAAAACATTTTCTGCAGACATGTTTGGTAAAATATAGTTGTGGTTATTTTTTAAAGTGTTTTTTACTTAGAAATATATCAAAATAATTTTTTTTATTTTTTAAAAAATTATTTTTTATATTAGTCCATCAAAATAATCTTAAAACACAAAAAAATATTAAATTAAAATTAAAAAATAATTTTTTTCAGAAATAATTTTAAAATATAAAAATAAACAAATAGATAACAGCAAATATAAACAAGCAAATATAAACAAGTTAGGGTTTAGGGTAGCTAGAAGAAAGGAGTTTGATAAATCCTTTGCTATAACACCCTGTGATTTTATTAACATTTCATATATATTATTTTCATATTTTATGAATAAAACTAGGGTTTTTTTTTTCATTTAATGCAAATTGTCTATCATTAATTTGTTTTTTCAGATTAATCAAAATTTGTTTTCTTGACTTGAGTAGCCTTTAGCCAACCACCGTGCAATTATTTTTCCATTCAATGCCTTTACATCACTTTTCACAATCTTTTCATGTTCTTTCCATTTACTATATATATATATATATATCAAGTTATAATTTAATATATATCAAGTTATAATTTAATATATAAAAAAAAATATACTTGAAAATATATTAATACCAGAATATTTATTTTTACAAAGAAACTAATATTAAAAAAATGCAAAATTTTGTTCTCTTCTTTTTCTTCTTTTTAAAAAAAGTAGGAACTTGACGTAGTGAAGCACATAAATAATCATGTTGTAAAATACCTCACCATGATAGCTTTAAGGTTGTCAATTTTATTTTGATAAGTGTTTTGTTTTTTCAATTAAAATAGAATGTTTCAGTTTCGTAGTGTTTCAACATACCATTTAAGGGTTGTATTGTTCATCATGTTGTAAAATACCTCACCATGATAGCTCCAAGGTTGTCAATTTCATTTCGATAAGTGTTTTATTTTTTCAATTAAAATGAAATGTTTCAGTTTCAGAGTATTTCAACGTACCGTTTAAGGGTAATACTGTTCAAGCGGAACTAAACATGTGAAATGAAACCAGAACGTTTCGGGCGGAATTTAGCCGAAAAATCCAGAACGGACCAAGATTTAAAATGAGATGAAATTTGTTCCATTTTGTTTCGGTTTTTGAATTGGTATGGAGTGTTTCTGCCATTCTAGACGAAATGAAACAGAATTGATAACCTTGGATAGCTCTCAAATAGTAGGAGGTGACCCTTCTTTTCTCAAAGTCCAAACATGTGTTTTTATCTCAAATATTTGAGATAAATCCGTCGATATATTCAAGCGGGAATTTTTTTTTGGTGCGCAAATTCTATCTGTAAAACCATCGGCAAATGATTTTTTGTTTTGCTGACCGATATAACGACAAAATATTGAATCATCGACGAAAGGTAACCCGACAGACATAATCTGTCAGTGATGACGTCGGTAAATAAATCACCGATGAACTTCTAATCACACATCAATGGAATTTTCCGTCAGTAAAACTATGAAATCTTATAGTGAATATAAACACAATGCATTAGTTTTCACTACACCAAAAGTTACTCTTGGGCAGACCCGAAAGGAAGCCATCCTACCCGTCACTAATGGATTAATTTTTCACTATGAACGACTCATTGGTTATCAACCGATGAAGAAAAAAAGAAAAAAAGAAAACATAGCTATAGTACAACCTCGGTTCCCTAAGACTTCTTTTCACCGGCAAACAACTACAAGTTTTAACTTGCCAATCATAGAACGCAAAACAACCACCCTCGCTGCTTCTCCATTGCAGGATTTGAACTAAATTGTGAAAAATAACTTGGTTAATTTAAAATTTTAATTTGTTAATTTCTCTTAATTAGAATTAAAATATTTGTTACTTTCTTGTTATAGGGTTTGAAAACTTAATGATTTTTAATTATAAAGTTGATCTAAAAATTCTATTTTATAACATAATTGATCTTTTTTTTTTCTTAAGAATATATTTTCTAATAGTAGATTTTTTTTCTTGATTGTAGGGTTTAAAAAAATTCACATTTTTCAATTGTAAAGTTTGAACTAGGTGCTTTTTTTATTGTAGGGTTGACCTAAACAGGGACGGAGCTAGGATTATTTGTTAAAAGAGAGTCAAAATTAATATAATAAGATATACTATTTATTTTAATTTATTGTATATAAGTTTTAAAATAAACTTGTATTATTTAGTTTTATTCAAATAACTTATTACAAACATATAATAATTTTTGTATAAGGTAAAAGATTTGGAGTAATATCAAATTGAATCAAAGTAATGAAGTTAATTTCATCTTTATAATGCATCTATCACTTTAATGTTATTGATCTTTATACCTATCAAATATAAACATACATAGTACATAAAAAAATTAGCTAAAGTGAAGCATTATTTATATTTGATAAACATCAGCATATTAATGTATGTTATTCGAATTTCATCTTATTGATTAACTGGGTATTCCCAAATTTAAGGACAATTGCTTAGATCTCTAATTAAATGAGCAATGTTGATTTTAGTAAGAGGTTACTCACTAATAAACGTAAATTCTTTGTAAACTGAAGTATATTAGGGCTACTTAATCATAATTTTAACATTACACATTGGAGTTGGTTCATTAAGTTGTAAGTTATCAATATTTTTCTTTTTTTTCAAAAAAGAATCAATTTTTCTTGTTTTGTTCATGGTTCAACCTAAAATCAAAACATATATTGTGAGGAAAAATTGATAATTTTGGTGGCTTTGCTAAAAACAAAACATGAAAAAAATCCACATAATAAAAAAAAACCAATAAAATATATCTAATTAATTATAAAAAAATCATTATAACAAGAATTCTAAAAAAAATTGGTAGAATTAGCAGATCTGGAAAAAAAAAAAAGCAAAATGGTAAAATTATATATAAAAGACCCTCATAAAATTATTAACAAACATCTCAAAATAAAACAAAATTAGATTTTAAATTTAAGTTATCTTGTTTTGTTTAATAAAAGATATTTAATTAATGACTATGCTTCAATCTTTCTGCAGGAAAATTTTGCTTGTGATTTGTGTTTTTGACTGGCTACAAAATTTTTATTAAAGCTGTGCAATGTAAAATACATTGATGACTTTATATTCTTTTCTTTCCATGTAGATACATAAAATCAAAGTAAATTCAAAGAAAATCAAGAGTAAAATCACACTTAATTATTGTAAGAAAACCCATATTTTTAAAATAAAAAATATGACACCTCCTCCCACTTAATTACCAAGTAATGAAAAATATTAAAATGTATTGGCCTTGCTTCCTCCCTTGCTTCTATCCCTAGACTTGAAGATTCTTCTTGATAACAATGTTGATTTTTTGCTTTTCTTGAAAATTTCCCAATAATAGAATTCTTCTCAGTTTTCTTTCTAATTATAGGTTTTAAAAAACTAATATTTCTCAATCGCAAGGTTTGAACTTGAATTTCTTGCTATCATAGCTCAAGAGTTCTTTCTTTATCAACTTTGATTCATCAAGATCTTACTAGATTTCCATTAGGATCTTCCTAACAAATTCTAAAATATATATACAATGATTTGGGGTTAAATAATATACATACATTTTTACCTAGTTTGAAATATAGATCTTAATCTTTGATATTTTATTGTTAGAGGGTGTCTTTGTTTGCTATCCAAACCTTTTTAGGCAACTCATTTAAGTTTGTCATATGTCAATCCTTCACTCAAATATAAATGCTTCATCATAGATTGTCCATAACGATTATTGCTTTTATAATTTATTAAACATGACCATGCCCTCATATATGATATTGCTTGATTCATCATAAAAGAGTTTAACAAATTATTCACTTTTTAAATTCTCAAAAGAACTTCTCTCTAATTAGTTATGTACATCTTACTAATAATTATCAAATAGTTTTCTAGTGTCTACCTCGTCTTAAATTAATTTTGGAATTTGAAGCTTTATTTGGTAACGTGGTTTGACCTGTTTTTTTAATTATTTTTTGTTTAAAAAATCAAAGTGATACTTTTACATGTTTTTCAATAGTTTTGATATATTGATATAAAAAATAAAATAAAAAATCTAAAAAATATATTTTGCTATATTTTTAATTGAAAAATACTTTTACAAAAATATCATGTACTACCTTACTAAATACACACATATAAAGTAATTACGTAGCTAATCAAATTAGGTGACTTTTTCAATTTCCAAATTCTTTACAGCAGAGTTATGTGTGATGTATGCAGCGATTTTCTTTTCAGTTTTCATTGTTTTGAACATTTTCAGACTAATTTTCACATATTAAAACTGAATTTCTTTCAAATCAAGCTTTAGGCAAGTCATCCATAAACCATAGACGTATCTCTACACCTCCTTTTGAATTCGAACATGAAATGGCATTGCGAAGAGCAAATCCAGTAAACAGGTGTGGTGCTCGAGCCAAATCTCAAAGGTCACAGCCCAAGTAGTTGACTATCCAATTTACAGCCAATTAATCGACGACATTTCTGGAACACTATGATGTAATTTCTTAACTTGAAAAAATCTGCGAAACGAGCCTCAAGATAATAAACAATCTAGATGGGCAAACACTAAGCGTGAGGGTAAAGACAAATTAATTAAGCAAGATCTTGCAGCATTAGCAGCAACTAGTTTGCATGCTAGTGTTAAGCTACGGGTTGGATTATATATATATATATATATATATATATATATTCTGGTCAGGTTGTTATTTTGACACAAGCATGTTTTTTTTTTTTTTTATGTTGTAGTGTAGCTTTTTTTTTTGGCAATGACATTATAATCATCTCGATTTTCCTGTGATAAGACAGTGTTAACAGTGGAGTGATGGCTAGTTTTCAATATGTTTTTTTTATGTTCTTCTAATTATTATTAAGTTAATGGCTCGAGTTTTTAATTTTTTTAAATATTGATATTATTTTATGTAATAAAAATTTTAATTTAATTTGTTATATGGCGATATAGTAAAGCATGTGTCACGTATCTAATTCAACCTAATTTATAACAAGAATTCAAAAAAACAGAGAAGCTAATGCGATCACATAGCAGCTGCTTGCATTTTCGTATGGACAGGGAAAATTCTCAATTATTATTGCCTAGTAGAAAAAACCTCCAAGTCTAATGGTTAGATGTTCTTCTTCCTTTAGCTTCCCTTAGGTTGCATGCATGTTTCGGTTTTTATAGTTATATAATTACTCATGAGTTTTTAAGATTTTATTAAACAAATTTAGAGTTGATTGGAGATTTGTTATCTAAAAATATTTGATTTTAAATAATTTTTTAAAATCTAGGCCGTTGCAAAATATAAATAGTCTTATTATCCAATCTTCAATAATAATTTATACAAATCACTAATAAAAAATCTCTTAAATTTTTATATAGAAAAAATAAATTGATATATCTAGAGTGTTAGTTTTTTTTATTTTGTGACTTGTGTAGTTTTATTTTGAATAAAAGGTAATTTAGTTTTTTAACAAATATAAATAAATTAGAAAAAAAAATGGATGGACACACTTTAACAAGTTGGAGCCCCTGTGCTTTTTTTATGGCATATGCAATATTTCTCAACAATCAAATACCTCATTCTACAATGACATTGAAGTTTTTGGTCGGGTTTCTTTTGATTGCGGTTCAAAAATGCTTTTGTTTTGTTAAATTATTGACTTGAGTGATTTTTGGATGATTTGAAATAAGTGTAACTTAAGGTGTGGTTAGTAGATTTTATAGGATTTTGATAGGTTTTTGGGGTGATTTGAAATGAGATTTTTAGGGTGATTTTGTTGAGTTTTTTAAATATTATACACGCAAAAATAATAAAATGTAATTACTTAGAAGTTTCTAGAATTTTGTTAGATATATCTAGAGTTGTTTAAAGATTTATTATCTAAAAAAATCAATTTTAAATAACTTTTTAAAAGTTAAGTTGTTGTAAAATACAAATAGTCTAATTATCTGATCTCTAATAATAATCTACATGAATCATCAATAAAAAAATCTCTCAAATTTTTATTTAGAAGAAAGGGATTGATATATCTAGGGTGTTAGTTTTCTATTTTGTGACTTGTATAGTTTTATTTTGAATGAAATGTAATTTAGTCTTTTAATAAATATAAATATAATCAAAATAAATAAATAGACATGCACCAACAAGTTAAAGCCCCTATGCTTTTTTGATGGCATGTGCAATATCTCTTAACAATCAAATGTCCCATTCTACAATGACATTGATAGTGTCACATTTTTCTTTTTCAAAAGGCAAAGCACATGTGCATGATAAATCTATTATTGGGTTCTAATGAATTTTTGTTTCTTTTCCTATTTCTTTTCTTTCTATTTTTGGATTTAATGTTATCCATTTAAAAAAAATGTTTTCTAATAATTTTTATGTTAATTTTACATAAATTTGATACTTAATATTAAAAAAAATAGAAAATCAAGAATTTTATAAATTACGTGACTCCTGAATTTTCTTTCTCTTTTAAATAACACTATCATTAGTTGAGGTTTGTTTTTTATGCTGAGAAAAATTGAACTTCACTTACAACATAGCGTTGGACACACCCAAATATTAAAAAAAATCATTGGTGATTTGACTTAACCTTTCAATTTTCGGTTTCTTGTGTAATTAATATCATTTCATCAATAATTTTTTTAATTTAACATTAAAGCATGAAGTATGCATGTCTTGTTAAATCATGTTTGTTCTCTATATAATAGTTATTGATCATTTGAATAAAATTTAAAATTCTTTTCAAATCTCATTCCACCTTAGCTAATGATTTCTCAGTCAATGCTGTTTAAAAACAGATGAAACATTTTCTTTAATTCAAAGAGGGTAACAGATTCTCTTTTGATCATTTAAGTACTTTTATATAGTTTATGTTATACCCAATGTTTACCACTTTGTTACCTTGATTAAGATATATTGTAACATGCAGCATGATCATATTACAATATTCTCTATATAAGATAACTTAGTGATCTTAAGTCTAATGATCACTTATATAATTATCATGTAAGTCTTTCTATAGATATAAGTGATTTTTTTATATGAAATTCTTATACGGATCAGTTTAGTGTATATGTTTTATGACAAGTGCCTACATATTAGTTCCATGTATCCCTTATATCTTAACTTATATCGCACATCAAAATCTGCACGTCATCGGCTTGATAATTTATCATTTACTCGTTTGCTTTGATTGGTTCGTTAGAGTCGCTACCTAATATTTAATTAAGAGCTACTAGGAAACCCAGATATACTGGTCTTGTCAGAGATTCGCGGGTAAAGGACTGGTTGTGATTATGGAAGGTATTAGCACCCCTAACGGATCCTACATGAGGTAAGCTGCTTCGTGGACTAGATATGTTAAAGAAGTTTTAAAAATTCTGTTCTTTCATTGAATTTTAGAAATACGACTTACGTGTAAGTTCATAATTCTTTATCCATGAGCAAATCAAAATATTAAATTCTTTTTTATTCTTTGCAATTTCATCATAAATAAAAAGAAAACATTCATAAGACAAATACA
>NW_011500050.1:119674-131777 GCF_000495115.2 Populus euphratica | reverse complement strand
ATATATATATGTGTGTGTGTGTGTGTGTGTGTGTGTTAGACAAGAAATGAATATTATTGACATTACAAATTACAATATGCTATTAATTTTATCTTGTTTAATATCTATCAAGCATAAAATATAACAAATTATTCCATCCAGTCCAATATATACCAAACAAAAACAAGATGGTTATTTGTTTAGCTTTATCTAGTATAGTTTAATTTAATTAATATTGTGTATCATATGAAACATTACCTGAGTATTGAAAAAAATCTATTTGGTAATATTTGAAAAGCATAGAGAAAGAAACAGAGATTACTTTTATTTAATTAATAGTTTTTTAAGATTCTTTAGGAGGTCTGTTCATGTGATCCAGATAACAAATGTGTTAATACGATTGAAATAAATCAGTTCTCTTAATTAAGGAGATCATGTCAGTTAAAACAATATAAATATTTTTTTTTATTTTCAATAAATACAACCTCACATAAAGGAGCTTGCATAGCCTAATATTTATTAAGAGGAGTCCCAAAATATAATTTTTAATAAAATACTAATCTATATAAAAATAGAAAATTTCATACCTTTATTCTATATGTAATAGAGTAACTGTAGCTATATAATATGGAATATAAATATTATTCTAAATTTAATATTTAATAATAAATAATATTAAACATTAATAGAATAAGATCTTATATTAACTAAATTATAGTTCTATTCTGTATTAATTTCGGATGTAGAATTTAGAATTTAGAGTTATATTTTTAAAAAAACCCACTTTAACTAAAACCCCATCCCCACCATGGCTTAAATGGATACCTCCACAAAATTGAAACAGATTCCAAGTTTTAATATTATTTACAATAAACACCTATCGTTTTTGTTAAAATTTTAAAATTTTTTATTTAAATTAATTTTTTTAAATAAAAAATATTATTTTAATATATTTTTAAATAAAAACACCATTTAAAAAAAAAAAATACTAACCCATTAACAACCACCGCCTAAAATTGCCTTCATTTCCATCTCGACAACACCTACCATAATTAGAGCCATTGACAAATGAGGGTCACATTTTAGATGTTCAATAAAAACACACCACCGTCCGTTACATTATTTTTCCCTCTCAAATGTAGGTGAAATTTACGTGGAGAGAGACTATCATTTTACATATGTTCTTCATGAAAGATATGTGGCGGCACGTTTGCGTTAACGCAAATGGACCCCATCGGCCCACCCCTTGTCAAGTAACCAGTCTAGGTTAACCTGAGCTGTCTAATTCCAGTTTTCCAGCTCATTTGATAGAACCTATTTATTATCCCGTGTAACTTGCATATTTATCAGAAAACGCTTCCTCCACCCTCTTACACGTGTAAATATGTCGTGCTACTTCAGGTTCCTGTCAAACATAAAATTAACACGGTGCTTGCCTACCAAAAATTAGCCAACCACGTGTACGGTGTGGTTGTACGGTGACTAATCAAGACCCCATGATACTTCTCGTACTCCTCACCAGTTTTCGGTCTTGCATGTAAATTTATTATGAGCAGACGGTGCTTGCCGGTGTTTTCATTGTCTACCAAAATTAGCCAACCACGTGTACGGTGATTAATCAAGGATCATGGTATTTGTCCTCGTGATTGGGCCCCACGTGGACTCAACCTATCAATTTCTCGATGCGAATATATTTCAAAAGAACGGAAGAAAAGTCAAACAAACTACTGAATTGATTTAACTCTTTGAAAGTGTGTTTTACCACTGAGATTGTTGATTTAACTCTTTGAAAGTGTGTTTTACTATCAGATTGTTTTTTAAATAATTTTTGTATTAAAATATATATTAATAAAAAAAATTTATATTTTAAAAATTATTTTTAACATTAATATATCAAAATAATCTAAAATATATAAATTATATTAAATTTTAATAAACAAAAAAATAATTTTTTTTTTAATTTTTTAATAATGCATATTCAACTATATTCAACTATATTTCCAAATAACCTTTAATTATAGTCTAAATTTA
This sequence comes from Populus euphratica, assembly GCF_000495115.2. Taxonomy (NCBI): domain Eukaryota; kingdom Viridiplantae; phylum Streptophyta; class Magnoliopsida; order Malpighiales; family Salicaceae; genus Populus; species Populus euphratica. Next base: position 129,767 of record NW_011500050.1, on the reverse strand, counting down.
TGATAAATAAAATATTTAAATATTTTTTTTTAATATATTGTTAAAATACAAAAGAGGTTAAAGTGATTAACATGTTGTAAAGGCAAGCATGGAAATTGATTTCGAGTAACATAATTTATTTTGTGAATGTGAATGCTCTATTTTTAGAGCATTTACTTTGTTTTCATCTAAATAGTGATGATTTAAACTTTATATAAATACTACCCAAAAATACTTAATTATAAAACAAAATAGAAAACATCCATAAAATACATAATAAACCATGAAAAATTTGTAATAATTCATAACATAAATTAAATTTGTAATAATTCATAACATAAATTAAATCAAAATATCTATAGCGATGTCTATAATATATACTTAGACTTTGTTTGATAATGTGATTGAACTTGTTTTTTAAAGTTTTTATAATAAAAAAAATTAATTTTTTTATATTTTTATGTGTGTTTTTGATGATTTTGATATGAAAAAACATTAATTTTATATTTTTAAATATTTTTTTAATAATTTTAATACTAAATAAAAAATATTATTTTTAATTAAAAAATACTTTTACAAAAAAATATACTTCAAATTACCAAACACATATTCAGAAATGGTTTAATATTATGACATCTTCTATTTTTTACCTTATTATAAAAAAAATTGTTTGGTTAACTAAATCATTTTTAATTTTTATATTGAGCCTTATACATAAATATATTTTAAATTTTAATTTTATAAAAATTAAAATAATGAATTTTTCATTTATATATACTTACTTTTCATTTATTTTATATAAAAAATTATCCCTTAACAATTTTAATCAATAAAAACTATAATTAAAAATACATATTTTAAAAAACGATATAAAAAAATTCAAACGATCACTTTTAACCTAAGAAAAAACATGCCAGGGTAATAATTAAATTATCGTAACCTCTCAAGAAACCACGACATCTTCAACTTCTCCTGACCTCCCTTATCTTTGGACACCTATATAAAACGCCACATCTTCTTCAACCTCCCCATTCCATTGCAAAACAATACCAGAAGCATCCAATTTTGCAGAGCACCGTAGGGCATAACCTCTCTCTCTCTCTCTGTCCCGTTTTCGCTTTCATTTCTTCTTAAGGTAGCCATATCTATTTTTCACAATGTCGCTAAAGAAATCCATAGCAGTGCGTCTCTTTGCTTTCTCAAAAACATCCAACCAATACATAACCAATTGCCGCATTTTCTCTTCTCTCCAAGCCCGAATCCGCCAACATCCTGGTCATCACCTCATCAGACCCGACCACCCTGGAGAATCCGGCACTTTCCGACGATTATTTCACAAACCTGCCATTTTCTCGCCTGAGCTCCGGCAAATGCCGTTTGGAGAGGGGTTGATTGATAAAATCCGGGGTTTTGACATCATGAGGGACAGGATCCGGTTGGATGGTCTGACTCCCCCTCCCGAAGTGGCGGCTGAGGAGGGTTTGACGGTGGAGGATGCCAGGAAGTTGTTGAAGGCGGCTCAGGTGGAGGGCGTGAAATTGAGGCTGAGAGAGATGGAGAAAACGTGGATTAGTTATTCGGAGTTTGTTCGGGTGTGCAGTGAGAGTTGTTCGGATCTTGAGAATGGTATTCTGGTAGCAAGGAGTCTTGATGAATCTGGGACTGTTGTTGTCCTTGGAAATCTTGTTTTGCTTAAACCAGAGCAGGTAAAAATATTAACTTTTTTATTGTTTCGTTAGAATTTTAATTAATTTATAATGTTTGGCTGTTTGGTTAATAAATTTGTTTTACAGATTTAAAAAGGGCAATATTGGTCCTGTGAAGGTTAAATTGAGTACAATTTAACCGATAATCAACAGATAAATACAATTTTTGTTTTGGTATTTTCTTTAATTTGTGGAAAGCTGAAAACTGATATATTCTTTATGCATATTTTTTGTGTTTTCTTTCGGCAGGAAAATGAAACTTTTGTTGTTACACTCCAGAACTAAGGGCCATTCAGTTTCTTCAGTGACAAGATTTGATTCACACTTGTGGTGCATTTAGATATTCCCAAATGAAAAAAAAAAAGAAAGAAGAAGGATTATCTACTTGGAAAAAAAACTAAAATCAGATAGATAGAAATTGGGAGTGAAAAAAAATAAAAATTGAAGTGGGTATTTTTGTTTTTTTTAGTGGGGAATATATATATATATATATAGAAGAAAAACAGTGAGAGAGATGCAAGGTTTTATGAAATTTGGAATATTTTTATTTTAAATTATTTATTTTAAATGTTTTTAAATTATTTTGAAGTGTGAATATGAAAAATAAATTTTAAAAAGTAAAATAAATATTATTTTAATATATTTTTAATTAAAAAATACTTTCAAAAATTACCACAATCACAATTCTAAGATATTTTTTTAGTTGGTTGTTAATGGATGGTTTGAGTTAAATTTAGAAGTCTAAAAATGGCGGTGATGATTATTGATGGATGGCTTGAGTTAAATTTTGAAGTCTAAAATTGGTGGTGATGCTGGTGGTGGTGGCTGTGGAGGTGGAGGAATTATGATTTTTATACTTGATGATCGGAGCTTATAATTCATAATAATCTGTACATGAAACTTGGAATCAGTGACATGGTTTCCCAAGGAGGCTTATCAACATGATTTTACCTGGAAAATTTATTTTGCTGAAAGATAAAAGATACATCTTGACAATGGAGTTCTTTTTTGGTTTTTAATAATAGAAATTGTAGTTATTGAGTTGGTTTGACAGAAAAGTAAAGGAAAGAAAAATGCTGGAGGATAAGAATTTCTGTTATTTATTTATTTATTTTCCTAGTAATTCTTTGTTCTGTTTTGATCAGCTGATTTTGAAAAAGCCTAGCAAGCATGATCTGGAAAACAGGTCAGCTTGCAAGGCTGTCGCTGACCATGTGTAGATGATGCAAATCACCAAGCTATTTTTTGTCTTTGTTTTTATACTGATTTTTACGCTTTAAAAAATAATAATATTGATTTGCTGATTTCTTTCGTGGGAGATTGATTTACTTTCTTTAATCATTAATTTTCTTATTTATTCATAATCTATTTCCTTTAATTAGCTGGTGGTTAATCTACTAACAAAATCAATATGCTTAGTCTCATAGAGTTGTCCTTTACACAAACGATTCTTTTCAATATCTGTTAAACACAGGTATTGAAAGCAATTGGAGGCCTAATTCCATTACCAGCAACCAACCCCAGTGATCCAAGAAGAAGGGAGCTGCAAGAAATGGAGAAACAGAAAGCTGCAATTGATCAGAAGGCCAGGGCTCTGGTTCGCCGGGAACTATGGGGTGGCCTTGTTTTCTTAGTTCTTCAGACCGCTGGATTCATGAGGCTGACATTCTGGGAACTTACATGGGATGTCATGGAGCCCATCTGCTTTTATTTGACGTCAATCTATTTCATGGCTAGCTATGCCTTCTTCCTCAGGACGTCAAAGGAGCCTTCTTTCCAAGGGTTCTATCAGAGCAGGCTTGTAGCCAAGCAGAAGCAGCTCGTGAAACTCTACAATTTTGATGTGAAGAGGTACGGTGAGCTCCAGAAAGTTTGTTGCCCGCATTCATCGTCTCTGGAGCAGATCCAAGCGATCACTTCATTTGATCAAGCTGGGAAAACATGCTAAACCGTTGATGGCAATAGAGAAATTGAATTATACAATTTTGTTGAAGAACCTCTAGGCAGTATTAGGCAGGGAGCTAGTCTCATGGGTGCTTGGTTACCATGGCAAAAGCTTTATAAATTGGCCCCCACCATTACAAAGAATTTAGTAGTTTCTAGTTCAAAAATGACCTTTTTAATCAAAATTTCCCATCTTATCATTCTCACCTCCACTTTTTTTACTCCTTTTTCCATATTAAAAAACAAACAAAAGAAATTGAAGAAAATAAACGTGAGATTTATTAAAAGAATAAGTTTTAATAGATTAAATTTGCAGAGATTCTTAATTTTTTGAATTATTTTAATTTTTTAATATAAAAATAATTTTAAAAAATAAAAAATATTATTTTAATATATTTTTAAGCATTACACTAACACCACTAAAACTTTATTTAGCAATATTAAATAAAGATCAAGTAAAATTTGAAATACACTAAACACCACTAAAACTTTATTTAGTATCGCATTTCAAATAAAGTTTTATTTAGTATTGTGTTTTAAATAAAGATCAAGTAAAATTTGAAATTTTTTTATTTAAAATTAATTGTTTTATATTTTTAAATCGTTTTAATGTACTGGTATAAAAAATAATTTTTTAAAATAAAAAATATTATTTTTAATATATTTTTAAATAAAAAATACTTTAAAAATAATTTTTAGAAACGAAATGAATTAATTAATTATTTTATTTTATTATAATAAAGTTGTAATTAAATTTTTTGGTAAGAAAAAATGGAAAAACCACCCAAGATTACATTTTTGTCATTCTCGAAAAGAACAAGAAAGAAAGAAAGAAAAACGAAACTGTATGTAATAACTGAAGCTTATCAAATCCGTGGTCATGACGTAATCTTCTTATTGGAGATCAGAAAGGCAGTTTAGCGGAAGGAAATGAAAGGGTGAACTATATATTTGCCCTTATAGGTATATTAATATTTCATTTCTACCCCGTAATTTAAAGTATCTTAATGTTGCCCTTATAGTGTTTAATTTTGCCCCTTACTGCCAACTATCAAAACTCTTTTAACTTTATCATATTTTTATTTTATTATTTCTTACTCTTTTTCATTCTTTCCTCTCAAGGCCTCATATATGCTATCATATTCTACAAAAAGACTGAAAAAAGTATCCAAAACTCAAAACCCAATTTTCGAAATTAGGCTATTCAATAATCATGAGTACCAATTTTGCCCCTTTCCCGTCACTGTCGTATGATTAATGAATTAGTTGTTTTGCAAGGACCAAAAAATAAATTTGTGGGGGGCGGGGGGGTTATTAGCAGTTGTTGTTATTCAATTTGAATTTTGGAAAGAATTCAGGCCAGGTTCGTTTCTGGTGGAGGTGCAGCCAGGGAAGGTTTGGTTGGAGAAGCCTCGTGCACGTTGGATTGGCATTCACGCTTGTGACGTCAAAGATCAATGGCTCGTTACGGCAACCGTGTATCTGACTAGACTTGACTAATATTCTGACTCTTTATATACCTGCCCCTGGAAATTATCGGAAGCGTTTCAAATTGTGTTCTAAATTATGTTCTATAAGAATTTATTTTTTTATTTAAATTTTTTTTTTATGTTATTAAATTTTTTTGATGTTAAAAATAATAGTTAAAATTAAAAAATATTTTTAAAGTATTTAGAAAGGAATCGTAAGAGATCCCAAAATACCTGTGCGGCAAACAAGCCTGTTGTTGGGAGTTGAGATTTGTTCCGTTGGTACTACAATTCAATGTTGTTAATTTTATTCTATAATAATTGATCTATTTTGTACCATTTTAAAAAATAAAATAATACAAAATAAATAATTTTTATCTCGCAAGTCATTCCAGATTTTCCACTTAAATTGGATTTTAGCAAAGATCCGATCTGTTTCGGAAAATCTGGCAGAAAACAAAGGACACCATGTTGAAGGCCATCGCGGAGGGGATGGTGGGCCCTGTTTGTTTTTATTGTGTTTTAAAATTATTTTTGAAATAATTTAATTTTTTTAATTTTAAATTAATATATTTTTAATATTTTTAGATTATTTAAATGTGTTAATATTAAAAATAATTTTAAAAAAATGAAAAATATTATATTAATATATATCTAAATAATAGTCTAAGTTGACACGTAGAAGCTGACGTTACCACTGCTTTTATGTTGGGTTTTTAAGACAAATTAACCATTCAAATACAGTGAGCAATAATTCCTTGCCGAGGCTCTCTTTCCCTCTTTATTTATATTGTTTTCTTAGCTCAGCTATGACTTGCAGATCGACCCCTACAGGCTGATGGTTCTATAGCACTAATACATGCTGTGTTTTCAAGACAAACTAACCATTTTTTGGGTTAATCATCCCATTTTTCCCTCTTTATTTATTTCTTTAGCTTAATTTCGACTACAATTTTCCTTAGCCGTCACTACTCCATCAACAAAAGTTAAGAGTGGCCGTCACTTGCTAGCAGCTTATGTTGAATCTTTTTGGCTAACCATCTCATACATTTCGTACGTCCACGTCCACTTTGAATTTCGCTACATATCATGGCACGCGATTCATGTCTTTTGTTTTACAAGAGCAGATGAGAAAAACACGAGCCCACTATTCCCTTACAACTTTATAAGCATCCAGGGATGAAGAAATTGGGCTCAAAACCAAGCCCAACAACAAAGAAGAAGGATGCTCTAAAAACCAAGCATCCAGGGATGAAAACCTTGGACTCAAAATCGAGATCAGGGAAGAAAAGCTGGGCTCAAACTGAGATGGTGCTCTAAAAATGGAAGACTTAGGGAGGAAAGCATTGGGCTCAAAGTCTAGCCCAGCAACAACAAAGAACAAGGAAGAAGTTACAAGGATAGAAGCCAACAAGCAAAGAAAACATGACACGGAGGAGATCTCTTGACCGAAGCCAACAAGCAAACAAAACATGACACGGAGGAGATCTCTTGACTTCAAAAATATTTGGCGATCAAATCTGAGATGAAGAATCTTGAAGGACAAATCTTGCTTTTAGAAGCATGAGTTGGACTTATCATTGCAAGACATATTTCTGTGCCAAAAGAAGCATGAGTTGGACTCTTGCTTTTAGAATGCTCGAATGCAAGCATATTAATAATGCTCTAATATGTGAAAATCACAAATCTGATAACCTAGTTACCCAGGAGGAGAAAAAAAAAGAAGAAAGCAATGGAATACTTCGATAAAAAAAATCTTAGTTTAGAGGAATCATCAAAGGATTTTTTATGAACTTCTTTAATTTAAAATGTTACTAATGGAGATAGCACTTGTTTTGTGGATTTTTTTTAATATCAAGACTATGTCTTACATATAAGTACATAATATTTAATATTAAAAGAAAAAAATAATTTTTTAGAGTTTTTTTTTAAATTTTAACTTAGTTCTCGCGATTTTAATAAATTAGTGATTAAAGTCAAAATGCAAGTTAATATTTTTTTTATGAGTTTTAGTTATATAAAAATACAATATAATTTATTTTTTTCTTGAGATACTTGGCTATATGCAAGAAATTTTTTTATTTTTATTTTTCAATGGTTTTTATGAAAAATGTATGTTTTAATAATGTATTTGTATCTTTACTGTTTAAAAATATAAATCAATACTAAGCCACAATTTAATAGAAAAATAATAGATTCTTTTTTAAATAAATTTTAAAGAAAATTATTATTATTATTATTTTGAGCAGGGCCCAGCCTATCTCATATGGCTCGACTCGACCTAGCCAGCCCCCCTTAGCCAGTCTGTGTGGCTAGGCTGGACCTTGTTCAACCCAGTCTAGTCACTAGCCCAAGCCAGTGACCTAACAAAGCCATGCATGTATGCATGGAACAGTGCGATCACACTGTTTATGCCCGTTTTTGTAGATAGCAAAAACAAAGATATAAAGCTATTATGCATCTAAAGAATGACTATTTCTAGAATTGGCTTTCTTGTGTTTTTTTGTTTGTTTGTTTTGTTTTATTTTTATTTTTTTATTTTTTTTGGACTAACATGCATCATTTTTACTACAAGGACACGAGAAGGGAAGTGAACATACCTGGTTATAGAGAGATGAAGAGATGGTGGTGTTGTGGTCTCTGCTTCACCGTGTGGTCTCTAATCTTCTCTTCCTTTTGCTCTTCTGTTCCTCTTCTTGTTCAGCCTTGCTTCATGTTTTTCTTTTTCTTTGTGTTATTTCTTCTTTTTTTTTCTCTTACCCACGGTCCCTTTCTTTGTTTTTGTTCGTCCCTTCTATCCCATTTTTTTTTTTTTATTATTATTGACTTTCTTTGGCTTTTATAGGCTAGATAATGCCATGTAGTGGTAGCGGTAGACTCTTCATTTGCATGTAGAGTTATAATAGCCTTAAACATGCCTCATAAGTGATGCAATTTAGCATTTTTATTGCAGAACACGTCTCAGCTTTTACTGCTAAAACGGCTATTGAAGGAGACAATGAATAGTGTCCAAGAAATGATGCCATTTCAAAATTCAAATGGATACTTCTGATTTGGTCATTGAATTTTTTGTAATTTTTTAATCAAGTCCTTAGAAAAATTGTAATTAAATCCCTTGATTTTTGAAGTCCTTAGAAAAATTGTAATTAAATCCTTTGATTTTAGTGTCTTTTTTGATTTGGTTATTGGTTTTGGATTGTTTCAATTAAATCCTTAATTAGCTATCAAACTTCAATAATTATGTAATGAAGACCCTGATTTAACCATATCAACTCTTTAAAATTATAATTGGACCCCAAAATGTTAATTTCTTATAATAAAAGTTTAAATTGACTTAAAAATCAATTTTTCTTACAATTAAAATTCAATTAAACCTTAGATAAAATTTAATTGAGTCCATAAACATCTAATTTTGGACTTTTCTTCCTTATCTTGAATTTTCTTTGTCAATAGGGCTCTTATCAATTAAAAATATACCATTAAATTTTAATTTTTATATTTTTGAACCTTCTCAACCATTTTCTAGCTATTTTATGGGTATTTCAACATCTTTTTCTCCCTCTTATTTTTTTATTTCTTCCAAATATTTTTTGATATTTTTTTTTGTATTTTCTTATTTTTTGTGTGGGAATTCAAAAATGAATAACAACATGAGTTAAAGTGGAATAGAGATGCTTCTCTAAATGGCAAATGAAGGCTCTCAAGAATCATGATATATTAAAAAATCATGAGATTTTTTTTCTATATCTTTTCATGTTTATGAGTATTATAAATTCAAACACAACAAAGGTTTTGACAATTTAAAAAGATTTTTAATTGGATATTAATTGTTATTATACTTTTTTTAAAAAATAGATTATAAAGTCTAATTCATATAATATCATTACTTGGAGTAAAGGTACTAATATCTTAGGTACTAATATCTTGTGGCCATGATGTTTATAAAGTGACTTCAATGTCATTTTAAATCCTTGTAGTATTTTTTTTATGTGAATTTTAAACAAGTTAATAGAGAGAAATCATATAGTGGATCACTTGGACAAGCAGAGAGTTAATAGGAAAGAAAGGTGATTTAATTGCTTGATTATAATTTTATTACATTGTTTTTTGTTTGATCTTTGTTCATATTTTAGTTCAGGGAGTTAAAGAAGGAAGTTGTTTCAATTGCTTGGTTCTGGTTTGCTTGTAAAGAGCCTAGAACTCTAACTTTGTTTCTTTCTTTTGATGTTAAGCTATGCTTTTAATGATAATATCAATTCTCGATAAATTTCTCGTCATATATATACATATATACATGTCTAACTTGACCATCTATCTCATTTAATTACTAAAGATAGGGTAAAAGAGTTGAACAAATAGTAAATCGAAATCACTACATGGGAATCATGATTTTCTCATTGATTATAACATTAGACTTATTATTAAAAAAATAAAATCATCATTATTAGTATTATTACTATAATATACAAAAGATATTTGAGCAAACCAAAATTACTAAATCAAGCTTAAATAATGGGTTGGGCAGGTAAATCACAATTAATTAATATAATATTATTTTAAAATAAAAAAAAATTAAGCTAGGTTTTAAGCAAGATGACTGGATCATATAAGTTTAAACTAATCAACTTCTTATAGTTTCATAAAAACTTGACCAAAAATAAATTTTATATTTATCAAATTTAATAACACTAGAAAAAATTATAAATTATAAAATATAATTTTCTTTAATAAAGAATGAGAATCATTGAATTTACAAGTAAAATCTAGATTACTCAATGGAACTCATTATTTTAATTATTTTAATGAATGACTAAAACATAACTGTTATAATAATTTGTTCAAAAAAGATATATATCTTTTTCACAACATAATGAATTGATATATCTAGTTTTGGATTGGGTTAAGCCAATCAACTTAATTAAATTTTAATTGGATTAGATTAAATATGATAAAATTCATTTTTTTTAGTATTAAACCCAATTTGAATTAAGCCTC
>NW_011500050.1:106557-117092 GCF_000495115.2 Populus euphratica | reverse complement strand
AGTGGATCACTTGGACAAGCAGAGAGTTAATAGGAAAGAAAGGTGATTTAATTGCTTGATTATAATTTTATTACATTTTTTTTTTATTTGATCTTTGTTCATATTTTAGTTCAGGGAGTTAAAGAAGGAAGTTGTTTCAATTGCTTGGTTCTGGTTTGCTTGTAAAGAGCCTAGAACTCTAACTTTGTTTCTTTCTTTTGATGTTAAGCTATGCTTTTAATGATAATATCAATTCTCGATAAATTTCTCGTCATATATATACATATATACATGTCTAACTTGACCATCTATCTCATTTAATTACTAAAGATAGGGTAAAAGAGTTGAACAAATAGTAAATCGAAATCACTACATGGGAATCATGATTTTCTCATTGATTATAACATTAGACTTATTATTAAAAAAATAAAATCATCATTATTAGTATTATTACTATAATATACAAAAGATATTTGAGCAAACCAAAATTACTAAATCAAGCTTAAATAATGGGTTGGGCAGGTAAATCACAATTAATTAATATAATATTATTTTAAAATAAAAAGAAATTAAGCTAGGTTTTAAACAAATTGACTGGATCATATAAGTTTAAACGAATCAACTTCTTATAGTTTCATAAAAACTCGATCAAAAATAAATTTTATATTTATCAAATTTAATAACACTAGAAAAAATTATAAATTATAAAATATAATTTTCTTTAATAAAGAATGAGAATCATTGAATTTACAAGTAAAATCTAGATTACTCAATGGAACTCATTATTTTAATTATTTTAATGAATGACTAAAACATAACTGTTATAATAATTCGTTCAAAAAAGATATATATCTTTTTCACAATATAATGAATTGATATATCTAGTTTTGGATTGGGTTAAGCCAATCAACTTAATTAAATTTTAATTGGATTAGATTAAATATGATAAAATTCATTTTTTTTAGTATTAAACCCAATTTGAATTAAGCCTCAAATCGCTGGACTTTCATTTCAATTGTATAATCAGACCAAGTTTAAAAACAAGACTACAAGTGCAGGTTACACGTTGAAAAAAAAATAATCCCACTTATTATTTTTTGAGGACTGTAATAACCTATGCTCGTCAACAAAAGACTCCAACTAGTTAGTTGTGTTGACTGGCCGGCAAAGTTGACATGACAAAAATGACTAGCATATAGAAAGCATCTTGCATCCATTTGTATTCCGGTCCTTGATTTCTACATGAAATTGCAACCGAAAAATAAATATATTAAGAAATCAAAATATCCCCAGAAGTTCAAAACCTCCTGGGCGGACAAGTTACCAGCCTTTGTTATCCTTTAGTGTTGAATGGTAGGGCTCCTGTGTCAGCACAAAATTAGTGTCAATCCAGGTTTTGACAGCCAATGGCACTCGATGGAGCATTTCATTACTAGAATGCCATTAGCCGAGAATGAGTGCTGCCTTCTTTAAATTAAAAAATATTTTAAAAAAAATGTTTAACACAACTTCAATCATAGTCAAATCCTTGCCGATATTAGACAGCAAGCCCATGGACTTGAGTGCTGAGTCCACTATCTTCGGACTTGCCCAAATTCATAATTCATAAGCCTTGTAAAAGCTTTGCATGGGAATATCAGGCTGGGTGATGTTAACCAATTCTCAAGGCCCAGCCCAAGAAACCACACAATCCAATCATCAAGCGGTTCAAATAGCTGATCACGTCTTATCAAAATGCACAACCGTCTGATCATTTACTGTAGAATCGGACAAACACAAGCATGCCAATCCCAAAAAAAAATAATCCTGCACATTGTTTACCAGGGGAAATCGACAAGGTAAAGTTTAGGTAAGGGAAGCCACATCCATCCAGAATCTTCCTGTCGAACTTTTCTTCTTTATTTTCCATTTTAATAATAAAATAGTATTAACTATTAAAGACTCCTCATTCGCGTTCTTATTCTCATTCTCCTTCTCCAGCAAAGAAAAGAAAAGAAAGCTTCTTTTTTTTATTCCCTGTCTCTCTTGATCAAGGTGAGTGGTATTGGTTCCTGTCTCCGTATGAGGTTTTGCTTTGAGTGTTTTATTGTTTGTGTTTATATATGATTTGGGTGATTTTTAGAGGATTTTAATGGTTTTTTTTGGTAGTTGATCTGTTTTCTGTTTTGATTTATAAAGTTGTAAACTCCCCCCCCCATCTTTTTCAAGGTTTTGACATGCTGAATTATGATGTTTTTGTGACCGACTATGATGGGTCATTTTACTTCTTTTTTTTTTAATGACATCGTGCATTTCTTATTATTATGTTTGCTTTGATTAGGTTGTTTTATGCTGGATTTGTGGAATAGGTTCAATTTTTGTTATTTGATTAGTTGTAAGTGAAGGTGACATGTTTTTATTTTGGAGATTCTCTGTGCTTAAGGATACAGAGAATTGAAGTATAAAATCTGTTGTTCTTGATGGTACCTGAGGATTTTATGTGATTACAGGCTGTTGATTTAGAGGGTTTTTGGATAAAGAGATGGAAAGTGGATATGAGGAATCGAGAAGTGTGCCTCTGGAAAGCTCGTCTTTTTCGAGCAATAATGGCAATGATGCAGGCGATTTTGAATGCAATATTTGCTTTGAATTAGCTCAGGACCCGATCGTAACACTTTGCGGTCATCTCTTTTGTTGGCCCTGTCTATACCGATGGTTACACCACCATTCGCATTCACATGAATGCCCAGTTTGTAAGGCCATCATACAAGAAGAGAAATTGGTTCCTCTTTATGGTAGAGGGAAAACGCAGGCTGACCCTCGATCTAAATCTTATCCGGGTATTGATATTCCTAGTCGCCCGTCTGGACAAAGGCCTGAAACTGCTCCTCCGCCGGATGCAAATAATTTTCCCCATTTTGGGTTTGGAATGCCAGGAGGATTCATGCCTGCAGCGCCTACAAGGATTGGTGGCTTTACGATTTCAACTGCTTTTGGTGGTCTATCACTTTTCCCATCGTTGTTTAATATTCAGTTTCAAGGGTTCCCAGATGCTACTGTGTATGGAACAACATCTGGATTTCCATATGGCTTTCATGGATTTCACGGCAATCATACACACGGCTTCCCACCTGCAACTACTCGAGGGCAGCAGGCCGATAATTTTTTGAAAAACCTCTTCTTTTTTATTGGATTCTTGGTGGTCCTCGCTCTGCTTTGGTGGTAAATCAATGAATTGCTTTTTGAACTTCGACTGATATTGTCACTTCGAATTGTTTCTGTTGTATCTGTACATACATCATCTGCGATTGTTTTACTTAGATAATTCTGGAATGATTAAAATCCTTTCGAGGGAGTTTTATGTTTTCCAGAAGGACTAGCAATCATGGAACATGATTGATTATAAATGGGATGTAGATTTCCCAACTATTTTATGTTTGCATATCTAATCTCAAGGAGGTAATTTCTTGTTCTTCTATCTGGTCTTATTTCTTTCTGCTGGCAAATTTTGTACAGCGAAGTAGCATTTTAATAGCAGTTGAACTTCACATTGGTATTTGAATAGCGTACATTGCGTTGCAGTTGATTGAAGCTGCTTCTGCCAGCTCTTTTACGGGTATATTATACATGATTCTCACCCAATAAGGATTAAGACGAATAAAATTATGCTCTTAATGTGAAGCAATGGAGTTTCAGATGAAGTGTCAGGAAAGTTCAGGCGCTTAGAATGATGAACGGGAATGGAGGGTTCCTACTGCAATCTGCAATGTAAGAAAATGAATCGTAAATTTCGCTTCCTTTAGTAGACTTACCATTACAAAAGGATGGTTCAAATCATCGAGGTGGTTTAATAGTTTCTCGCAAAAGGATTGAGCTTCTTTTCTTGATAATTACGCCATGGTTGATGAGACATGCAGGAAAGCGTTGATATTTTCTTGAATTTGGTTGGATGTCAATTTCTTTTGCATGGACGCCAGGTTTTGTGACCAATTATGATGAAGATGTCTGCAATATCAGAATCTCTCATTATCAATTATTTATGGTGTTTTTATTTGGAAATATATTAATTTTTTTAAAATTTTTAAAATTAATAAATTAAAATTGTTAAAAATCATTTTGATATTTTGCAAGAGAAAAATGCTTTTCAAATGCGTCTGAAAAAAAGGCAATTTCATTCCTGTACACATCCTTAAATGGATAGATGCACAAGGAATCTTCTTTGGGACAATAATAATCTTTTTTCCATGTAATTCCTGGCTGAAATTTTCTTTTCTGGTTATACTGTCTGAAAATGCTCTGTCTAGGAGTGAAGCCCAAGGTTTGGTGAAATTTTTTTATTTTTATTTAAAATTATTTTTTAAATATTTTTAGATTGTTTTGATGAGTTTATATCAAAAATTAATTTTTAAAAATAATAAAAAAATAATTTTAATATATTTTTAAATATAACTATCATCATCACACTGTTAATCACCATATGATTTCAATAGTGTAATAGATGGAGCAATTGATGTGTTAAAGTTATTAAATTTATGGTATTTATTCTTTACAGGTAATTATTAATTAAAAATAAATAAATCTCATGTGAAAACCAATATGGACAGCAAACAGTGCTTTGTATTTTTTAAATCTCTTAAGATTTTTGTATTTCAATCACCAAGCTTTTTTCTTTTAATTTATCCTTCTACATTTTGTTATTTCATATTTGAATATGAAAAATTGTTTTGATTAGCATGTTTTCAAAATATCAAAAAAATATCATGATATTTTGTTGATGTTTAATTTTACAAAATAAAAAAAAAATGATTATGTTGCTTGAATTTTCTTTTGAAAATATAAGGACCAAAATTGACATTAAATATAAAACAAATGGTTTTTTGGTAATGTTCAAATCTTGCCTTTATGGCATTTTTTTCCTTCAAGATTGTTTTGTTTTGTTTTTTTTTTGGTGTGCTTTTGTTTTTTGCTATTTTTATTTTGATTCAAAATTTTATTTTACATAAAAAAGAGAAAGAGTTGTTGAAAAACAATAAAAAAAAAGTTGACAATTGACAAAATCTCAATGACATAACAAGTTATTCATGGTGTCAATAAGTTTTATTTTATGAGAGAAATTCCATTTAGATCTTTTTATCATACAGAAAATGCAGATCAAGGTTGATAAATAATATTTCTCAACTTGATTTTGTGTTTTTTTTTCCTTATAAATCTAGGGGTGTTTTGAGTAGAGATATTGATTTTTAAGATTATGAGTGTTTATTCGTTGTTTTTAGATGAAAATTGATTGAAAAATAGCTTTTTGAATAAACATCCCCAACCAGGTTTTTTAGTAGTTTTTGATAATTAAAAGCTAGGCATTCAGAGAACACTTCACCTTCTGAAATAAATAACATGTTATTTTTTTTTAAATCCCCTTTGCAAGATGCAAAAAGATAAAGGGCAAGCGCATCGGCCCTTTCAAGTCAGACTTGTAGCACCTTTTTGTCTTTTGAACTTTTTCTTATCTTTGATTTAAATTTAATAAAAATATTTTTCTGTTTTTATCTTTATTTTTTTTTCACTTTCTTGTGAATGCCTATTTTTAGTATTAACCTAGATTCAAGGGTTGCGCTATACCGCAAACTGAATAATTTTTTCCTTAAACATAAAAAAATTAAATGCATTGTTAACGTGTTTTCGAGAAAAAAATATATTTAATTATGAATTTAAAATATGATGCATATTAGAGGATACCTTTTTTAAATACTAAAATAGTGATATACTAGATGATATTAAAAAAAATATATATTAAAACGATGACAAATTAGATTGGTTTGGGATAAACCTAGTTAACTTGTAAATTTCACAACTTAATTTTGGAGGATGAAATTATAAACACAAGAAGAAATTAAAAAAAAAGGACCCAAGAAAAGACCTAAATCAACCTATAAACAACTTTCAAATTGATGACTTAAGTCATAAAACTAAAATACAAGCCACTGGAGAGTTGGAGAGGCGCAACTTTTTGGCAGCACGTATGGCCTTATCTAGTGGCCAAACCCACTCTTTAGTGGTGGGAATTGACGTGTGTATGCTCATTTTTTACGTTGTGTCATCAATGTCATTTTCTTTGTTCTTTATCTTTTTTCTTTTTTTTATCCTTAGAATTAGCTATGGCCATTTAAAACTTCATAATTGTTATTCCAAATTCAATCTTTATTCTTTTGATTTTTAAGTTTTTGTTTAGGTATTTTTTTTTCTAAAATTGAGGTTGTTCTGTTAATTTTTTTTAAAATTTGATCCTCATTCTTTTAATTCATGTTTTTAGTTTTTGATCCTTTTGTGAAATTGAATTTTCTTTTCAATTGCATCCTTCAATCCAAAAATGTCAAATCTCCTCTTATTTTTTTATTTCTAATTTAGTCCTCATTTTTTTGGTTGATATTTTTTTTTTGATTATTTTGTATTTTTTTTCAATTTATTTTTTTGGTTGATATTTTTTTTTGTTTTTGATTATTTTGTATTTTTTTTCAATCTCATCTTTAGATATCGGGTCGGAAATTGGGCTTTATGTTTTTTCATGATGGAGTGATCTCAGTTTTATGATTCAGGTTATAGATATTAAAACTTAATCCGAGTTAACATTGTTCTATTTTCATTAGAGTTTATTCCTTTTTTTTTTCTTTTTTTTTATCCTTCCAAGTTGGTTGTTTTTTTTTTTTAAAAATTGGGCTCCATGATTTTATTTGATTTCCTTTCAATTTAATGATCTTGATCTCATTACTAGGATTACGAATTTGGCGGTTAACTATAATTGACTTGAGTCTTTTTTTGGTAGTTGTTTTTTTAATTTAATATTTTTTTATTTTTTTTAAATATTAAATTGCTTTAGAATTGAGTTTTGTGATTAAATATTGAATTGCTTTAGAATTGAGTTTTGTGATTATATCATTTGCAAGATTCAGGTCATGGGGTTTGATAGGCTTGCCTTATCTGCTAGTGTTTTGTTTTGTTTTTCTTTAATAATTGATTTTTTGTTCTATTCTTTTATATTAAATGTTTTAAGAATTGAGTTCCAATATATTTTATATTTGTTTTTAGATTATCTTGATTTAAAAAACCAACTTATAAATTTTGCATACCCATTTAGATGTATTTAGGTAATTTTTTTTCTTTTCTTCTCGAATTTCAATATTTTATTTTGGGGCGGCATGGAACTAATCTCTATTGCTTCTTTATTATTTTTTTTGCTAACCTTCCTAGGAAGGTTCTTATGGAAACTTATTTTTGTTTGATGGAGTCCATCTACCTCTTTTTTTTATCATCAAATTAAATAATACCGGTTTATTTGACTCGGTTTCGGATTTCTTTTATTTGTTTAGAGCACGCTAGCACCGATTTTTTTATGCTAGTTTTGTTTTTTCTGTTTTTTGAGCTCGCACACGGGGCCACGGATGTAGTAACTTCTAAATCATTAAATGCTCAAAATTTCACGCAGGGCTGAGTGTCATGCTTGGACCAAAACACACGTGTCAAGACCAAGTCCTCAGAACCTTCATGTTTTTGAAAGATAACCCGTGGCATAGTATTGCGGCTTTCAATAGGCGTTCTCTGTCGGCTTTGAAATGTAAACCCTCACCAAAGTCATCTAGCAAACAGACAATTTTTTTGACAACGAGCTTTGTCCTTTTCAGCGGATGTTTTTGGCCGCCCCCTCACCTACTTTGAACGCAATTGAAATTATATTTCTTAAATATTTAATTTTTTTAATGTTTTTAATTGTTTTGATATATTTATATTAAAAATATTTTTTTAAAAAAATATATTTTTAATATATTTATAAGAAATATTTTTTTAAAAAATAATCATTATTATATTTTTAAATATGTCATTGATATGAGAAACAAAACATAAAGTGATTATGCTTACTGAGTTTTGTAAATTGCATGGTAAAAAAACTACAGCTAAACCTAGAGAATTTAAGCAAAGAAATAGCCTGAATTGACAATTTTTTTCTTCATATCATTTGCAATGGTATTTGAATTAAAGATGTCAGCACAAGATAGGCTACTGTTGAATATTTAGACTTGAATACTAAATATAGGAATCGAGCTTTCTATAGTTTAATTTGTGTGCCATTTCAAATACTTTCATCAACTCGGTTTCGAATAGAAAATATTTTTCACAGGTTAAGAATAGTTTGTGACCATGACAAAGCATTATATATGGAGACATTCACATGGGTGTTGCCATAAACATGAAGATTCTTTTACGAGTCACTGAAGATTTTTATAGAAATTTCATAGAAACTTTTAGTTAGAGATATAACGAATTTATTTGAAAATATAATGATTTCATCATGAAAATTTTTCGTTGAAGATATTGGAAATGTTAAGAAACATTACAGTTTTTATTCAAAAGTTTAAAAATAGTGAAAATACAATTTTTAAAAATTCTCTAATTTTGAACTGTGCATCATGGGATTTTTTCCTATTTGTTGAGGTTGCGATTTCTTCAATAATATATACAATAATCATGTTAAAGTTTTAGCTTATAATGAATCAAAAAGTTTTTGAAACTTGGCTTCAATATATATATATATTTACTAGGAGAATGAATTATTCATTATTTCGGTTTACGAGTCTATCTAATTAATGCCCTTAGTGTCTCTCTTTTTTCTTTTTAATGATGATGAGGTATATTTTAATTTTAATTTTTGGATATAAAGATTTAAATATTTTTTAATTCATAAAAAACAAATTATCTACAATAAAATCAAAAAAATTCTAGAGTTTTAGTTATCAAAACTCATAAACTTGATAAACCTGAATCGAGATCAATAATATATGGTTTGAGAAGTGCCTATAACTATTAACAACCATAAGTTTTTTAATACGTGACATAGCCAAAAACAAAGAATAATAAGATTTGTTACAAGTCAAAATCTTCAAAGAGTAAAAAGACTATAACTATTGAAAGATTTTTAAAATGCTTAATTTTATTCATTTATGTCTCCGCTTATCAAAAACCTATTACAACCTTAATATATATTAAAAAAAAACTAAAAAACTTTAATAATACTAAATAGAAAAAATAAAATAGGAAAAAAACTATTCTTTTCAACCACTTTCATATTTGTTAAATATGACCACTCTTATATTTGTTAAAAGATTATAATCCTTAAAATCATAACAGATTGACTAACTTTCTTCTTCTCCTATCCTTATATTCTTCTTCTTCTCTCGTCATCTTCTTTAAATAAGCACTAATATCCCTCTCTTTCTTCTCTCTTATATTTGTTAAAAGATCAGAATCCTTAAAATCATAACAGATGGTCTGACTTTCTTCTTCTCCCATCCTTATCTTCTTCTTCTTCTCTCGTCATCTTCTTTAAATAAGCACTAATATCCCTCTCTTTCTTCTCTCTTATATTTGTTAAAAGATCAGAATCCTTAAAATCATAACAGATGGTCTGACTTTCTTCTTCTCCCATCCTTATCTTCTTCTTCTTCTCTCGTCATCTTCTCTAAATAAGCACTAATGTCCCTCTCTTTCTTTCTCTTCTCTCTCTCCTTCTTTTCTTTTCTCCTTTATGTGCAAATATGTCTTCTATTTTTTTCTTCCACTAACTTATTTATTTATTTTTGTTAATAAACAAACCATTCAAAGTTTTTTTTTATCTTCTCAGCTTCACTCATAACGAAATTAAGGTAAGATTTTTCTTTTTTTTCCTTTTTATTTTTTTTATTTTTTAATTCCTTTTGTTCTTGATAATTGTCTTAATGTAGTGTTTGGAATTGTTTTTATATGAGAACAATTTTGTTGAATCTTAGTTGGATTTGTTTTTTTTTATAATTTTGTTGCTCAAATTAAATTAAAAGTATAGGATTGATTTTAATTATTATTAGTTAATAATATTGTATTCAACATTAATAAATTTAAAATATTCTAAGTTAATAATCATCAATTATCATGTATTCATAATTATAAAATCAATTCATATAACAAGTAATGTTATAAATTTAGATTGATTTTTATATGATATACAATATAATAATAATATTATTATAATAATTTTATATATAACCTAATTATAAATTTAAATTCTAGTTAAAAATTAGAGATTCAATAACTATGTATGCTTTATAATAAATACATGTATTAATAAAAAAATTAAAAAAATATATTCTAAAAACTAGGTTAAGTCCAAGTTGAGTGAACTCTTCACTTAATGACAAAGAAACAAATTGAATAAAGTCAACTAGTTTGTGGAAATTTGGATTTAAATTGTTGTATATTTTCAAGTTTCAAATTTTTAGGCAGTTTTAACACAACCAAAAGATTGATGTCTTCTCCTAAGTGCAGGAGTGTCGAAGTAATAAATAACCTGGTAAACTTTCAGACGATGTCCATTTACCTTGAAAACATTGTCATTCTTTGGATTCTCGATGTCCTAGGCCCCATATGGATACACATGTTTCACAATAAAAGGGAACAATAGTGACACGACTAAAAGGTTGATGTCTCTTAATATAATTAAATTAGTTATCTTATTCGATTAATGCTAATACTTGTAAATCTCGTCAAGCATTCATGAT
>NW_011500050.1:105656-106483 GCF_000495115.2 Populus euphratica | reverse complement strand
ATATAGTATGGGCTATGAGAGTGCCAAGCATTTATTGTACCAATTGTTATACAACATAAATCTTTAGCAAACCATGGCATTAAACTAAGAGAATGTAAAGATTCAACAAGAAAGTAATCATCGATTTGTGTGATGTCAAATGTTGAATCTATTGTCTATTTTGACAAATGATCCGCAACAACATTTCCAGTGCATTTTTCATCCTTGATTTCTTGCTGTTTGAAAGTCTCAAAGATTTCACAATCATCATCGATGGCTTCCTGATTGGTCATGGCATGAGGAAATGGAAATACTGGTGGGGAATTAGTCTTTTCCTTGCAATATTTAGATTCAACCCCTTCCTTACCCTTAGAGATTGACTTATTATCTTTCTCACAAGGTTCAAGAGTGGGTTTTTTAATAACCTTACCACTGCGAAGAGTGATGACTGATTTGACTTGATCTATGTGTTGCTTACAGAACTACTTGTATTTGCATTGTGTTGTCCCTTGAGATTTTGCTATGGTTGATATGGAAACTTACCTTTGTCTTGAAAACTGAGAGAAAATGTGAATTTTGCAAGAGTATCTTTAAAATCTGTTATGCTTTGAGCAAGTTGAGTGTTGATTGTCTCTTTCTTTTCAATAAATACAAACAAAGTTTCCTCAAAATCTCTTATAAGAGGTGGAGCATAATGAGGTGCATATCTATGAGAATTTTGAAAATTATGGTGTGCTTGAAACAGTGGTTGTGAAGTTTGTGCATTGTTGTTCTCACTCTTCCAACTAAAATTTGGGTGATTTCTCCAACCAGGGTTGTATGTTTGAGAGTATGGGTTGTGGTTGGGC
>NW_011500050.1:104473-105062 GCF_000495115.2 Populus euphratica | reverse complement strand
ATGAGTATATGAGCAGAATTAAGTTATAACAATACGAGAGTTTGTAAACCTGAATATTTCAAGAAGTATTTTGATAGACCTTGTTATGAATATTGCAAATAATCATTGAAAAATATTAACCAAGGTTCATTTCAAGAGTCAATAAAGTTCCTTTTTACTTTGCCATTTTAGTAACAACAATATGCAAATGGTTTATGAAAAAGAAAACACAATTAGTTTTTTTTTTCAATATCAACTACTACTCTCTCCCCCCAACCAAAATGAGACATTGTCTTCAACGTTCTAAGGTAGAAAGATAGAGTATAGAAGACATCATCTGAAACAGTAACTACTGACAAACCTAAAACACACTTAAACAAATATAAGAAATAACAAAACATAAATATTATGCTTTTTAATAAAACCAAAAGACATAAATTTTTTGCAAACTAAGACTTAAATCATAGTTGTGATTATGGATCACAACTTCCTTTGGTTTTACATCCAAGAATGGCTTAAACTCCCTTTATGGGTCGGGGATAAGCTTCCCATCTAGTTTTCTTAAAAACTAGCAAACAAGGTCTTTTTTTAGTCAGATTCCCAAGACTAT
>NW_011500050.1:100332-104315 GCF_000495115.2 Populus euphratica | reverse complement strand
TCTTCATGGTTTATAGATACCATTCCTAAAGAATGACATTGTGCATTGCAAGTCCATCGGACACATCGATTGCAGACTTTCAATCATTTTACACAATGTTTCTTTGCAAAAGTGCTCTTACCTGTTCTAGGCATGTGTGAAATGAAAGAATTAGAAGACTCACTTGATAATCGAACCTTTGCTTTAATTAACCAGCAAATCTCTTCAAGAATTCCATGGTTCATTAACAACCTCAATCTTGCACACCTAGCTTGGTAAATTTTATAATCGTTTTTTGAGGCAAAGCGGGAAAATACTTTTTCAATTTTTCAAGAGTGATATCTATTTTTTAAGATAAGAAGTGGAAAAGAGATGCAAAGAGAAGAGAAGGAACAAGGAATTGAATAACTATATATACAGATATCAGTTATTATGAAAAACTAAAAAAACCAACTTAAGAGTCATGGAGTACTGTTATCAGTCATTTAACCAGGGTGAGCAAGACTAGCAAACCAAGAGTCATAGAAAAAAAACAAAACACAAAAACAATGTGAGAAAAACAAAATAATCAACCTTTATCTATAGAATCATTCAAACTAGTGGATTCATTTTCACTAGAAAAATTATCAAAGTAAGCTTTCAAACGATGTCCATTTATGTTAAAAACATTGTCATTCTTTGGATTCTCAATATCAAAGGTCTTATAAGGATACCCATGTTTCTCAATAAAGGGACTGTTCTATCTTGATCTTAGCTTCTTAGGGAATAAATAGAGCCAAGAATTATAAAGCAAAACTTTTTAACTAGTATCAACTTTTTAACAATTTTCACATGTTTTGCAGAATGCATAAGTGTCCTTGAACATGACGGGCTAAAAAATCCATTTTGAAAGATTATTGCAGCTGTCTTTTTTTATGAGAAATGACTCCTACATACTTCAAAATGACAAAGTTTAATGATACTACTTATCTCATTGTCAGGAATGCATCTTTGAAATATTTCATCAGGACAATATTTGAATAAGTTAGGGTCATCTCAATAAAAGTTTTTAACTTTGTTAAAAAACTTTTCTTTGTCTTGGGTATTCCAATAAGCTGGCAAATCTCCTGAAACAAGAAAATTGAGATTTTTATCATACCAAGGCATTGGACTAAGAGAAAGTAAGGATTCATCAAGAAAGTAATCATTGATTGATGTGATGTCAGATGTCGAATTTATTGTCACTTTTGACAAAAGATCCGCATTAATATTTTCGGTGTGTTTTTCATCCTTGATTTCTTCTTGAGAATAAATCATTTGCAAATCTTCAAATTTAACCAATTCATTTTTACTTAAAGTAGATTCAAGTTGATCATAAACTAATTCGTCAATATGATCTACTTCTTGCAATTCATTATCATCTCCAAGTTGCTTGCAATTATTAAAAATATTCATTTTCAATGTCATGTTTCCAAATGATAGCTTTATTAGTCCATTCCTACAATTAATCAATGCATTAGAAGTTGCAAGAAATGGACGTCCTAAAATAACAGGAAATGAATTACATGCTTCAACAGGTTCTGTGTCCAAGACAATAAAATCCACAGGATAAATGAATTTATCAACTTGTACTAACACATCTTCAATTATTCCTCTAGGAACTTTTACAGATCTATCGGCAAGTAAAAGAGATATAGAAGTTGGTTTTAACTCACCTAGATTGAGACTCTGAAAAACTGAATATGGAAGTAAATTCACACTAGCACCAAGATCAAGTAAGGCTCTTTCAATTTTATGCTCTCCAATAAAGCAAGAAATTGTAGGACAACCAGGGTCTTTATATTTCAAAGCATTATTGTTCTGAAGAATAGCACTTACTTGTTCGGCTAGAAAGGCTTTCTTTTTCACATTCAGTTTCCTCTTCACAGTGCATAGATCTTTCAAAAATTTAGCATAGGAAGGAACCTGTTTAATAGCATCCAGCAAAGGTATATTGATCCTTACCTGTTTGAAAATTTCATAAATTTCAGAATTGTGATTGACTTTCCTTTGTTTGGTCATGGCTTGAGGAAATGGAAGTGCTGGCGGTGAATCAGTCGTTTCTTTGCAATTTTCAGATTCAACCCCTTCCTTACCCTCAGAGATTGACTCATCATCTTTCTCATAAGGTTCAAGAGAGGGTTTTTCAATAACCTTACCACTGCGCAGAGTAGTGACTGATTTGACTTGATCCATGTGTTGGCTTCCGGAACTACTTGCATTTGCATTGTATTGCCCTTTGGGATTTTGTTGTGTTTGAGATGGAAACTTACCTTTCTCTTGGAAACTGAGAGCAGATGTTAATTTTGCAAGAGTATCTTTAAAATCTGTCATGTTTTGAGCAAGTTGAGTATTGATTGTCTCTTGCTTTTCAATGAATGCATGCAATGTTTCCTCAAGATTTCTTCTAGGAGGTGGAGCATAAGGAGGTGCATATCCATGAGAATTTTGGAAATTATGGTGTGCTTGAAACGGTGGTTGTGAAGTTTGTGCATTGTCACTCTTCCAACTAAAATTTTGGTGATTTCTCCAACCAGGATTGTATGTTTGCAAATATGGGTTATGATTGGGCCTTTCGAAACTGTTTAAAGCATGGGCTTGTTCATGGAGACATTCCTTAAAAGAAGGCAAGGTTGGACAATCGTTGGTTGAGTGTTCATTTGTTTCACAGATTTGACACACAATGTTTTCAACAGATTTTAATTGACCACTCTTTTTCAATTCTAGTGCCTCGACTTTTCTAGCTAAAGATGCAAACTTGGCTTGAAGGTCATGATCTTCCCTAAGGTTGTACATACCTCCACTAGATGTATGAGGTTGAGTTTTACTCGGTGCCTCATATGTACCCGCGGTGTCCCAATTTTGAGCATTTTCAGCTAACAAGTCTAAGTACTCCATTGCTTCATCAGGGTCTTTATCTTCAAAAGTTCCATTGCACATCAATTCAACCATTTGCCTATCTTTAGGTGTTAACCCTTCATAGAAATGTGAAACCAATCTCCATGTTTCAAAACCATGATGAGGGCAAGTACTAAGCAAGTCTCGATACCTATCCCAACATTGGTAAAATGTTTCTCCTGGTTTTTGAGTGAAAGTGGTGATTTGTCTCTTGAAAGAGTTTGTTCTATGAGATGGAAAAAACTTCTTTAAAAACTGTTGTTGCATTTCATCCCAAGCACGAATGGATCCTGGTCTTAAATTTTGTAGCCATGTTTTAGCTTTATCTTTTAATGAAAAAGGAAAAAGCTTTAATCTAATGGTGTTCATGCTACAATTTAAATTATTATATGTGTTGCAGACCTCCTCAAATTCCCTTAAATGCAAGTATGGATTTTCCAATTCCAAACCATGAAAAGAAGGTAAAAGTTGAATAATACCTGGTTTAAAATTAAAATGAGATGCATCAGGAGGAAAAACTATGCATGATGGTGCACTTGTTCTTGTGGGATTCATGTGGTCTCTAAGTGTTCTAGCACGGTTATTCTCATTATTCTCATTATGAAGTGATTGATTATCTTCTTCGGCCATATTTTCTGAAAATGATGAGGATACCCTACAAAGTCTACCACTTGATGTACGTGACCACACTCTCATGCACGTGTAGGAATAAAATAAAAAGAAGAACAAGAAAGCAAAAGAAGGAGGAAGAAAACAAAATAAAAAGAAACAAAAGAAAAGAAACAAAGTTATATACAAGAAAAGTGAAAAGAGAAAATAAAATAAATACTATAATTTATACAAGAACTTACCTCCCCGGCAACGGCGCCAAAAACTTGACACGACTAAAAGATTGATGTCTTCTCCCAAGTGCAGGAGTGTCGAAGTAATAAATAACCCGGCAAGACCGGGGTCGAACCACAGGGAGGTTAATTGTACAAATTATAAACAACAATTATAAAACAACAATAACAACAACAACAATAGTAATAATAATAATAATAATAATAATAATAATAATAGTAGTAGTAGTAGTAGTAGTAGTAGTA
>NW_011500050.1:89438-99608 GCF_000495115.2 Populus euphratica | reverse complement strand
TTATCTCCCAGGCAACGGCGCCAAAAACTTGACACGACTAAAAGATTGATGTCTTCTCCCAAGTGGAGGAGTGTCGAAGTAATAAATAACCTGGCAAGACCGGGGTTGAACTACTGCGAGGTTAATTGTAGAAATTATAAACAACAATAATAGTAATAACAAGAATAACAATAATAACAATACTAATAGTAGTAGTAGTAGTAATAATAATACTAATAATAATAACAATAGTAGTAGAAGAAGTAGTAGTAGTAATAATAATAATAATAATAATAATAAGGAATAAGAAGAAGACGAAGAAGAAGTTGATGAGAGCTTTGAGATGGAAGATCAATATAATGGTTAAACAATAATAACAACAAACGTCAAAGTTAGAGGATTCACTACTGGTATGTCAAACAAGTATAGTATAAACTCTTATTACTCAATTGGAATCTATACACAAAGGAGGTTCCAATTAGATTATAAATTATTAACATGATTACATTAGTTATCTTATTCGATTAATGCTAATACTTGTAAATATTGTCAAGCATTCATGATTATAACTTATGTTAATAACAAATCAAGTTTTTTTCATAGCTTAGGTGTCAGTTATACCATACAGTATGGGCTATGAGAGTGCCAAGTATTTGTTGTACCAAATGTTATACAACATAAATCTAGATTAGTCATTTAACAAGCACAATATTAAAGAGTGAAGAAGATAACAAATATAAAACATGCTAGTATCAAACATTAAAGTCCATGTTAAGTTTACACTATACTTATTCTTACACCATTAATATAACCTTTTCACCTTAACATAATAAACTTAACTAAACATAATGAAAGAAAGAAAAATAAATAAAAAAATAAAAACATAAATAAGATAAAATTTAACTAAGTAAAGAAAAGGAAATAAAAGGCATAAACTTGATATTAATGAAAACAAAACATAAACATTACAAAAAATACAAAAAAAAGAAGCAAGAGTATGATCTTGATCTGGAAACCAAGATGCCTAAATGCATGGCAAATGTCTCCTTTTATAGGCCAAAATTAAGAAATATTGATTTGATGACTAATTAATGAGTGGATGACCATCTCTTGACTTGGTGACAATCCTTATCTTCTCTTGTCTGCCTAAAACATCATTGACAATGTTAGAATTGGAATCACTTGAATCATGAAAGTTGTAGGAAATTGTCTCAGCTTTCCAGGAAAAAAAATAGAGGTCATTTGGACTATTAAAACTCTAGATATGGGCCAAACACTGAACAATACGTGGGTTGTAGGATAGATTCAGACTTCTTTGTTGTTGCTACAGTTTGGACTTAAAAATGACCTTTTTAAATTTTGGGCTCCTATGAAAGTTGTAGGCTTATGTCTTACCTTTCCATCCATGTAAAGTAAACTAAATCTAAGATTTATAGCTCTAGATATGACCCAATTACCAAACAGTATTCTAGTTTGGACTGCACTAACATCTCTTTTCTAAGTTTGACCATCTCTTTGTCCTTTTATTTTTCTGATAGGTCTGCATTTAAAATGAACATTTACCATAAATTAAAGGTATCTTATATTATTAGACATATTATTATAAAACATGCTTTAGTTAAGGAGTTATTGATACTTCAAGTGCAAAATGATGACATAAAACCATGATAAAAATGCAGTTTTAAGTACTAATCAGTAATAGTCCAATGTGCAACCCATAATCATATGTTAAAGTGTGTATGTGAAAATTAAGGTTTAAGAATACATGTCGAATGAGTATATGAGCAGAATTAAGTTATAAGAATGCGAGAGTTTGTAAACCTGAATATTTCAAGAAGTATTTTGATAGACCTTGTTATGAATATTGCAAATAATCATTGAAAAATATTAACCAAGGTTCATTTCAAGAGTCAATAAAGTTCCCTTTTACTTTGCCATTTTAGTAACAACAATATGCAAATGGTTTATGAAAAAGAAAACACAATTAGTTTTTTTTTTCAATATCAACTACTACTCTCTCCCCCCAACCAAAATGAGACATTGTCTTCAACGTTCTAAGGTAGAAAGATAGAGTATAGAAGACATCATCTGAAACAGTAACTACTGACAAACCTAAAACACACTTAAACAAATATAAGAAATAACAAAACATAAATATTATGCTTTTTAATAAAACCAAAAGACATAAATTTTTACAAACTAAGACTTAAATCATAGTTGTGATTATGGATCACAACTTCCTTTGGTTTTACATCCAAGAATGGCTCAAACTCCCTTTATGGGTCGGGGATAAGCTTCCCATCTAGTTTTCTTAAAAACTAGCAAACAAGGTCTTTTTTTAGTCAGATTCCCAAGACTATGTCGAGCATATTCTTTATGTAATAGTGGCTATAAATCATGAATTGCATGATACATATCTCCATTAGGATGCGTCTCAAGAGTCAATAGAAAATTATCTAAAGACCCCTTACTCAAGCCATCCTCAATGAATAGTATTTTATCTTCATGGTTTATAGATACCATTCCTAAAGAATGACATTGTGCATTGCAAGTCCATCTGACACATCGATTGCAGACTTTCAATCATTTTACACAATGTTTCTTTGCAAAAGTGCTCTTACCTGTTCTAGGCATGTGTGAAATGAAAGAATTAGAAGACTCACTTGATAATCGAACCTTTGCTTTAATTAACCAGCAAATCTCTTCAAGAATTCCATGGTTCATTAACAACCTCAATCTTGCACACCTAGCTTGGTAAATTTTATAATCGTTTTTTGAGGCAAAGCGGGAAAATACTTTTTCAATTTTTCAAGAGTGGTATCTATTTTTTAAGATGAGAAGTGGAAAAGAGATGCAAAGAGAAGAGAAGGAACAAGGAATTGAATAACTATATATACAGATATCAGTTATTATGAAAAACTAAAAAAACCAACTTAAGAGTCATGGAGTACTGTTATCAGTCATTTAACCAGGGTGAGCAAGACTAGCAAACCAAGAGTCATAGAAAAAAAACAAAACACAAAAACAATGTGAGAAAAACAAAATAATCAACCTTTATCTATAGGATCATTCAAACTAGTGGATTCATTTTCACTAGGAAAATTATCAAAGTAAGCTTTCAAACGATGTCCATTTATGTTAAAAACATTGTCATTCTTTGGATTCTCAATATCAAAGGTCTTATAAGGATACCCATGTTTCTCAATAAAGGGACTGTTCTATCTTGATCTTAGCTTCTTAGGGAATAAATAGAGCCAAGAATTATAAAGCAAAACTTTTTAACTAGTATCAACTTTTTAACAATTTTCACATGTTTTGCAGAATGCATAAGTGTCCTTGAACATGACGGGCCAAAAAATCCATTTTGAAAGATTATTGCAGCTGTCTTTTTTGATGAGAAATGACTCCTACATACTTCAAAATGACAAAGTTTAATGATACTACTTATCTCATTGTCAGGAATGCATCTTTGAAATATTTCATCAGGACAATATTTGAATAAGTTAGGGTCATCTCAATAAAAGTTTTTAACTTTGTTAAAAAACTTTTCTTTGTCTTGGATATTCCAATAAGCTGGCAAATCTCCTGAAACAAGAAAATTGAGATTTTTATCATACCAAGGCATTGGACTAAGAGAAAGTAAGGATTCATCAAGAAAGTAATCATTGATTGATGTGATGTCAGATGTCGAATTTATTGTCACTTTTGACAAAAGATCCGCATTAACATTTTCGGTGTGTTTTTCATCCTTGATTTCTTCCTGAGAATAAATCATTTGCAAATCTTCAGATTCATCCAACTTATTTTTACTTAAAGTAGATTCAAGTTGATCATAAACTAATTCTTCAATATGATCTACTTCTTGCAATTCATTATCATCTCCAAGTTGCTTGCAATTATTAAAAATATTCATTTTCAATGTCATGTTTCCAAATGATAGCTTTATTAGTCCATTCCTACAATTAATCAATGCATTAGAAGTTATAAGAAACAGACGTTTTAAAATAACAGGAAATGAATTACATGCTTCAATAGGTTGTGTGTCCAAGATAACAAAATCCACAGGATAAATAAATTTATCGAATTGTACTAACATATCTTCGACTATTCCTTTGGACACTTTTACAGATCTATCGGCAAGTAAAAGAGTTACAAAAGTTGGTTTTAACTCACCTAGATTGAGACTTTAAAAGACTGAATATGGAAGTAAATTCACACTAGCTCCAAGATCAAGTAAAGTTCTTTTAATTTTATGTTCTCCAATAAAGTGAGAAATTGTAGGACAACCATGGTCTTTATATTTCAAAGCATTATTGTTGTGAAGAATGACACTTACTTATTCGGCTAAAAAAGCTTTCTTTTTCACATTCAGTTTTCTCTTCACAGTGCACAAATCTTTTAAAAATTTAGCATAAGAAGGAACCTGTTTAATAGCATCTAGCAAAGATATATTGATCCTTACCTGTTTGAAAGTTTTAAAAATTTCAAAGTTGTGATTGACTTTTCTTTGTTTAGTCATGACATGAGGAAATGGAAATGCTGACGAGGAATCAGTCTTTTATTTACAATTTTCAGATTCAACCCCTTCTTTACCCTCAGAGATTGACTAATTATCTTTCTCACAAGGTTCAAGAGTGGGTTTTTCAATAACCTTACCACTGCGAATAGTAGTGACTAATTTGACTTGATCAATATGTTGGTTTCCGGAACTACTTGCATTTGCATTGTATTGCCCCTTAGGATTTT
Source organism: Populus euphratica (assembly GCF_000495115.2). Lineage (NCBI taxonomy): Eukaryota > Viridiplantae > Streptophyta > Magnoliopsida > Malpighiales > Salicaceae > Populus > Populus euphratica. The sequence continues at coordinate 94,883 of NW_011500050.1, read as the reverse complement.
ATTGTGGTTGAGATGGAAACTTACCTTTCTCTTGGAAACTGAGAGCAGATATTAATTTTGCAAGAGTATCTTTAAAATCTATCATGCTTTAAGCAAGTTGAGTATTGATTGTCTTTTGCTTTTCAATGAATGCATGCAATGTTTCCTCAAGATTTCTTCTAGGAGATGAAGTATAAGGAGGTGCATATCCATGAGAATTTTGAAAATTATTATGTGCTTGAAACGGTGGTTGTGAAGTTTGTGCATTGTTGTTATCACTCTTCCAACTAAAATTTAGGTGATTTCTCCAACCAGGGTTGTATGTTTGCGAGTATAGGTTATGGTTGGACCTTTGAAAACTGTTCAAAACATGAGCTTGTTCATGGAGACATTCCTTAAAACAAGGCAAGGTTGGATAGTCATTGGTTGAGTGTTTATTTGTTTCATATATTTGACACACAATGTTTTCAACAGATTTTATTTGACCACTCTTTTTCAATTCTAGTGCCTCAAATTTTCTAGCTAAAGATGCAAACTTGGCTTAGATGTCATGATCCTCCCTAAGGTTGTACATACCTCCACTAGATGTATGAGATTGAGAGTTACTCGGTGCTTTATAAGTACCCACAGTGTCCCAATTTTGAGCATTTTCAGCTAACAAGTCTAAGTACTCCATTGCTTCATTAGGGTTTTTATCTTTAAAAGTTCTATTGCACATCAATTCAACCATTTGCCTATCTTTAGGTGTTAACCCTTCATAAAAATGTGAAACCAATCTCCATGTTTCAAAACCATGATGAGAGAAAGTACTAAGCAAGTCTCAATACCTATACTAAAATTGGTAAAATGTTTCTCTTGGTTTTTTAGTGAAAGTAATGATTTGTCTTTTGAAAGAGTTTGTTCTGTGAGAAGGGAAAAACTTCTTTAAAAATTGTTACTGCATTTCATCCCAAGCATGAATGGATCCTAGTGTCAAATTTTGTAGCAATGTTTTTGCTTTATCTTTTAATGAAAAAGGAAAACGTTTAATCTGATGGTGTTCATGCTATAATTTATGTCATTATATATGTTGTAAACTTCCTCAAATTCCTTTAAATGCTAGTATGGATTTTCTAAGTCTAATCCATGAAAAGAAGGTAAAAGTTGAATAATCGCTATCTTAAAATTAAAATGAGATGCATTAAGAGGGAAACTATGCATAATGATGCACTTGTTCTTATGGGATTCATGTGGTAGTAATAATAGTAGTAGTAGTAGTAGTAATAATAATAATAATAATAGAAGAAGAAGAAGAAGTTGATGAGAACTTTGAGATGGAAGATCAATGTAAGGATTAAACAATGATAATAACAAATGTCAAGGTTAAAGGATCCACTAATGATATGTCAAACAAGTATAGTATAAACTCTTATTATTCAATTAGAAACCACACACAAAAGAGGTCTCAATCAGATTATAAATTCTTAACATAATTACATTAGTGATCTTATTCGATTAATGCTAATACTTGTAAATCTCGTTAGGTATTCACGATTATAACTTATGTTAATAACAAATCAAGTTCCTTTCATAACTTAGGTGTTGGTTATACCATACTATATTGGCTGTGAAAGTGCCAAACATTTGTTGTACTAAGTTTTATACAACATAAATCTAGATTAGTCATTTAACAAGCAAAGTATTAAAGAGTGAACAAGATAACAAATATAAAACATGTAAGTATCAAACATTAAAGTCCTTGTTAAGTTTACACTATAATTATTCTTATACCATTAGTATAACTTTTTCACCTTAACATAATAAACTTAACTAAACATAATGAAAGAAAGGAAAAATAAAAATAAAAACATAAATAAGATGAAAGTTAACTAAGTAAAGGAAAAGAAATGAAAGGCATGAACAAGATGTTAATGAAATCAAAACTTAAACATTACAAAAACACAAAGAGAGAAAGCAAGAACATGATCTTGATTTAGAGACCAAGATGTCTAAATGCATGACAAATGCCTCATTTTATAGACCAAAATTGAAAACTATTGATTTGATGACTAATTGGTGAGTGGATGACCAACTCTTGACTTGGTGACAATCCTTATCTTCTCTTGTTTGTCCAAAACATCATTGATAACGTCAGAATTTGAACCATTTAGAAACATGAAAGTTGTAGCAAATTATCTTAGCTTTCCAAAAAATAAAAATAAAGGTCATTTGGACTTCTAGAACTCCAGATATGGGCCAAACACTAAAAAGTATTCGGGTTACAGGAGAGATTCAGACTTCTTTGTTGTTGCTACAATTTAGACTTGAAAATGACCTTTTTAAATCTTGGGCTCATATGAAAGTTGTAGGTCTATGTCTTTCCTTTCCATCCATATAAAGTATACCTAAATCCGAGATCTACATCTCTAGATATGACTTAATTACCAAACAGTATTCTAGTTTGGACTGCACCACCTTCTCTTTTCTAAGTTTGGCCATCTCGTTTTCCTTTCAATTTCAGTTCTTAAACTCATCAATCAATTCTTTTATTTATGTGATAGGCCTACATTTAAAATGAACATTTACCATAAATTAAAGGTATCTTATATTATTAGATATGTTATTATAAAACATGCTTTAGCTAAGGAGTTATTGATAATTGAAGTGCAAAATAATGATATAAAATCTTGATAAAAATGCACTTTTAAGTACTACTAATAATAATAATAAAGAAGAAGAAGAAAAAAGAAGAAGAAGAAGTTGATGAGAATTTTGAGATAGAAGATTAGTGAAAAGATTAGACAATGATAACAACAAATGTCAAGGTTAGAGAATCCACTAATGTTATGTCAAACAAGAATAATATAAACTCTTATTACTCAATTGGAAGTCACATACAAAGGAGATTTCAATCAGATTATAAATTATTAACATGATTGCATTAGTGACATGACTAAAAGATTGATATCTTCTTCCAAGTGTAGGAGTGTCGAAGTAATAAATAACCCGGTAAGACCGGGGTTGAAAAGATTGATATCTTCTCCCAAGTGTAGGAGTGTCAAAGTAATAAATAACTCGGCAAGACCGAGATCGAACCATAGGGAGGTTAATTGTATAAATTATAGACAACAATAACATAACAATAACAACAACAACAACAACAACAACAACAACAACAACAATAACAATAATAGTAATAGTAGTAGTAGTAATAGTAGTAGTAATAGTACTAATAATAATACTAATACTAATACTAATACTAATAATAATAGTAGTAAATAAAAAGTTGATGAGAACTTTGAGATGGAAAATTAATGTAATGATTAAACAATGATAACAACAAAAGTGAAGATTAGAGGATCTACTAATGGTATTTCAAACAAGTATAATATAAACTCTTATTATTCAATTGGAAACCACACATAAAGGAGGTTCCAATTAGATTATAAATTGTTAACGTGATTACATTAGTTATTTTATTCGATTAATGCTAATACTTATAAATTTCGTCAGGCATTCATGATCATAGCTTATGTTAACAACAAATCAAGTTCCTTTCATAGCTTAAGTGTCCGTTATACCATACAATATGGGCTATGAAAGTGCCAAGCATTTGTTATACCAAGTGTTATACAACATAAATCTAGATTAGTTATTTAACAAGCAAAGTATTAAAGAGTGAACAAGATAACAAATAGAAAACATGTTAGTATCAAACATTAAAGTCTATGTTAAGTTTACACTATACTTATTCTTACACTATTAGTATAACTTTTTCACCTTGAAATAATAAACTTAACTAAACATAATGAAAGAAAGAAAAATAAATAAAGAAAATAAGAACATGAACAAGATAAAAGCTAACTAAGTAAAGGAAAGGAAATGAAAGGTATAAATAAGATATTAATGAAAATAAAACTTAAGCATTACAAAAATACAAAGAGTGAAAGAAAAAAAATGATCTTGATATGGAAACTAAGATGCTTAAATGTATGAAAAATGTATCTAGTTAACTAAGTAAAGGAAAGGAAATGAAAGGCATAAACTTGATATTAATGAAAGTAAAGCATAAACATTACAAAAAATACAAAGAGAGAAAGGAAGAGCATGATCTTGATCTGGAAACCAAGATGCCTAAATGCATGGCAAATGCTTCCTTTTATAGGTCAAAATTGGGAACTATTGATTTGATGACTAATTGATGAGTGGGTGGCCAACTCTTGACTTGGTGACAATCGTTATCTTTTCTTATCTGCTCAAAACGTCATTGATAATGTCAAAATTGGAACCACTTAAAACCATGAATGTTGTAGAAAATTATCTCAGCTTTCCAAAAAAAAAATGGAAGTCATTTGGACTTCTAGAACTCTAGATATAGGCCAAACATTGAATAGTGTTCGGGCTACAAGATAGATTCAGACTTTTTCATTGTTGCTACAATTTGAACTTGAAAACATCCTTATTAGATCTTGGGCTCCATATGAAAGTTGTAGGCCTATGTGTTACCTTTCCATCCATATAAAATAGACCTAAATATGAGATCTCCAGATATGGCCCAATAACCAAACAGTGTTCCGGTTTGGATTGAACCAACATCTCTTTTCTAAGTTTGACCATCTCTTTGTCCTTTCAATTTCAGTTCTTAAACTCATCAATCAATCCTTTCATTTACGTGAAAGGCTTGTATTTAAAATGAACATTTACATAAATTAAAGGTATCTTATATTATTTGATATGTTATTATAAAACATGCTTTAGTAAAGGAGTTATTGATACTTCAAGTGCAAAATGATGATATAAAACATTGATAAAAATGCACTTTTAAATACTAATCACACCCCCTAACCAGCTTATTACTAGTCCCTAATAATCAAAGAGTTAGAAAAGCAATTTGCAATTTCCACAAAGCAAGGTATTTATCATTCAACTTCCATTAATCTATCTGGATAAACAAACTCTCATTAAATTTATATATCTACTGAATACCTCTTAAACAAGATATTAATAAACCTTACTTTTATGCTCAATATATCAACACATTGTTATTGGGCTTTACTTGGAAGAAAATAAAATTCTTGTTCTAATGTTTAAGATTAACTTCCTTGGTTTGAGATTTTTTTTCTTTTTTTTTTTTTGCTTTTTTATATATATACACGTAACTTAAAACACAATGCATCTTTAACCCATGTAATGAGCTTTCAACTAATGACTCCCAAACCAGTTGGTCCTAGGGCATTAAATGTTGAGACACCCCTACGAGATTAATAAGTCGAGTTGCAGATACTATTACGTAGATAATGCAATGTTTAATTTTCTTAAACTTTTCTTCTTAACCCATATAACAAGCGTTGGACCAATAGCTCCCAAGTTAGTTAACTTTAGGATATTAGTGTTAAGACACCTCTTCGGGCTTAATTGCTTAGGTTAGAGAGGCTACGAAACCAAACTTATCTACATTTTTATTATCATCATTTTTTTTCTTCGTCC
>NW_011500050.1:50598-85861 GCF_000495115.2 Populus euphratica | reverse complement strand
TCATTTGGACTTCTAGAACTCCAGATATGGGTCAAACACTGAACAATGTTCGGGCTGCAAGACAAATTTGGACTTTTTCGTTGTTACTATAATTTGCACTTGAAAATGGCATTTTTAAATCTTAGGTTCTATGAAAATTGTAGGTCTATGTCTTACCTTTCTATCCATATAAAGTAGACCTAAAGTCGAAATCTACAGCTCTAGATATGACCCAATTACCGAATAGTATTTTGGTTTGGACTGCATCAACATCTTTTTTCTGAGTTTGACCATCTCTTTGTCCTTTCAATTTCAGTTCTTAAACTCATCAATCAATCCTTTCATTTATGTGATAGGCCCGCATTTAAAATGAATATTTACCACAAATTAAAGGTATCTTATATTATTAGATATGTTATTATAAAACATATTTTAGTTAAGGAGTTATTGATACTTCAAGTGAAAAATGATGATATAAAACCTTGATAAAAATACACTTTTAAGTACTAATCAAGTCTTTTGTATAGGAGAGGTTCTATAGAATTATTTTTAAAAATATGAATAGTTTATGGTATCTCAATCTTTTAATTTGTGTAGAAGCCTAGAAAAAAGTTAATAGCATGTCATACTAACAAGATCATTGGTAGTTCTTTTAGAAGTGCTTCTGATAACCATGAGTTGTTAAGTATCGACTAAGAACATACACTTAAAATAAAAATGACCATGCTCAACGTAGGCTTGTCAAGTGCAATGCTACCATGTCAAGGAAGGGTTCTTTCACAACAGGATTCATTTACCTAAAAGTATCAAGGTGTGTGGAAGAACAACCTTTCAATGCAAGTTAGTTTTCCCTTCATATCGACATGCTAATAATTTTTGACAAATTAATCTCAATTAATGAATGCAATTTTAGGTTTAAAAATATTGAGGTTGTTAAAACCATAACATTAGCAATGAAATCATTGATGAAAATTCAATTATTTTAATGGAGTCAGGTTTCAAATATCTTGAATGGAAATCTATAATTGATGCATGGTTCAAAATGTTTAAGGTGAGTATTAACTTATATATTTTTTATTATATTAATTCAGTTAGTTTATTGATATTAATGGAAATTTTCTTTTACAAATTTTAACTGCAAGGAAAAATTTGAATAAGATAGAACTGACAAGACTATTGCAAGGAAAGCTCAAGAGAATAACACTGCAACAAGGTAGGATTGGAATTAAGATAAAATTTCTTAATCCTTTTATTTTTTGTTTACTAACAAATAATTTATTTATACCATATAGGTTGCATGATTTTTGGGGTAAGGGTAACAGAAAACAAAAAAATATGCAAAAGAAAAGGTGCTTCCAAGCTGGAAGGAGATTATAATTTGGAAGGATTTCAAACTATTATGCATGAATATATTCAGTATGTGACATTCAATCATTTCATGTGATGATCACATTCTAGTTACTATGCATACAAGCAACTCAATTCTGTTTGTTTTGCATGTGAAATAAATGATAAGATTAATTTTTAATTACATTCATTTTTTATTTGTTGTTTTTTTTTATAAATATATTTAATTAAAGACAATTTTCTCTTGTAAGTTATGGTTTTTGGATGTGAGTCAAGCTCGATGAAGCTTTTTATGGAAACGTGCATGTAGAATGATGACTTTCAAAAAGGGATGCAGCAACTTGTGGATAATTGAGCTCAACAGTTTGTAGTATGTTGGTTTTCAACTATTTTTTTAAGTTATTATTTTTTTTGAATTTGATGACATTTTTTTTATAGGATATATATATATCCTCTAGTTAAGGGAGAGATACAGTGACAATCCTTCGACCCATTCAGATCTTGATCCAGATTTATGGGTGGAGGCAGAAGTTTTTGATAGACCCAATAAAAATCAAGTGTATAGTCTCTTTAACATTACGACTGAGGTCTTGCGGATGGCGTGCAATGCTTCAATTGTTGGATGCTCATAATCGATTTCAAGCACTCAAACTTTGGAGTTTATGGCTATTTTAGATCAACAAGTTCAAGCTTAAACAACTCATCTTGTTGTTGTTTATGAATGATTCAGTGTTGAGATGGTCGAACTTCGCCGATCGGTAATAGAGATGAGATCATAAATGAGTGGTACTTGTGCTCTCCCTTATTCGCCTACGGTCTTAATGAAGACTCGCCTCTTTCTTCTTCTCAAACACCTCTATTCTATACTAATTGTATTTGAACTTATAAAATTTTTAATTTGTAATAAATATTTTATTTTTATATTAATTTAATTTATTTTTATTTTTCTATTTAATATATATTTTAAAATATTTATAAATTATTATTGATGGGGTTATCGATATATTTAGTTCATTGGTATATTTTAGGGAGTTAGAAAATAATTACTACAAATTTCATTGCAACTATTTACTCACCGATGAAATTACATACGGTCTATTTGATAGTTATTTGTCAAATTCACCGAGAAAAATACTGATGGATAGAAAAAATCATCGATGGAATCGCATATATTTTTTTCTGTTAGTGATATGTTATATTTATGGATGGAAATACTATATAATAAAGTGGGTAAATTTTTTTAGCCTGCTTTTACTGTCAATAAATTCATTGGTAAAATTATTACCTACTAGCTCACTAGCACACTACAAATTAGTGATGAGATTTTTTTCAATAGAGTATTGTCGTCTATGATCCTGTTGGGAAAATTTATGCCAACAAAGTATGAGTATGAATACTGACAAAAAATTCCATTGGTAATTTTAAAATTTTTGGTAGTGTTCTTTGTCTTGGATGGTATAATGAAAGGTCCCATATATATAGTTGGGCTGACTTTAGGCCTATAGTTGTATCTACTTCAACTTCTAATATGTTACAAATTATAAATTTAACTCATTGAATTGTTTTTTTAGACTTAAAGGAGTTGAATATATTGGGCTAACCTATTTGTTTTATGGATGTTTACAAATATCCATAGCTTGAGTTTATATTGCTAATTTTTATAGATCTATATTTAGAGATAGACCTATAATATGATATCATGACATCTTTAATGATAAGTGTAATTTTTATGTCTTGCATCACCGTTAAATTCTAATTGCCTCCTTCTTCTCCTCATATAAAAAGATAAATTCTTTTTTGTTATATTAAAAAAATATATAATAAAAGTACACAAATAAAAACTTTACAACTAAAATATTTCTAAATAAAATAAAATAAATGATAAATCCATGTATTATTAGATATAAAGAAAAAAAGGAGTATACAACATACAAGCTGGGTTAAATTAATTAAATTTCAAAAATCTCAACCCCACCTGACTGATGATATTTATTTTTTACATTTTTTAACCTTATTTTTAGTATTTATATTATCTAATTTTGTTGAGTTTGGATTAGTAAGATAATACAAATATTATAAATTAGCTATTCTTTTTAATATCCATGGGAACAACTTCATAGACATGGTGGGGAAAGTTGAAAAATCTCTACTTGTAACCGAATTCAAAATGTTAACAAGATTAGATGGCGAAAATTCTACTCTAACACACATTTAGTGGACATAGAGTTCGAGTTGGTGTTAATGAATCCGTAATTCTTGTTCCTCAAATCAAAGATCCGCGCGAAACGGATGTTACTTTCAAAAGGTGGTCACTTGAGGCAGGCAAAGTCGATTTTGACTTTAGTACTTTATTGTACCAAATTGCACTTTCTCCTTTTTTTTTTTTTTTCAAGATCCAACGGTTACTATTTTATTTACACTGATAATAATAATTTTTTTTTTCATAAAGACGAACTTTTCCTGTTGCCAATTGCGAAAAAGAGTCGGTGGTTAATTATTTGCTTATAAAATCACATTGGAAGAATTCAAAGAGTGCACATTTCACACCGTTTATTTATATTTGGACTTGGTTTTTGAAGCACATTTAACAAACATGTGGCTACTACTCTTGGCTTTGTTTAAAATCATTGACTGTTCTATGCTTCGTAGCATTTTCTCTGCTTTAACAAATTGGATCCATAGACAAGATTGGTGCTGGCATGTCTCCTCTCCTTCTAAAAGGTTGGAACCCATCATTCAAAGTCTCTCTCAACTTTTTTAAATCTCTCTGCCCTGCCCCAAGCCATGTTCAGACTAGGACGAAAATTAACACTACCATCACCGCCACATCTCCTCCTCTCCCTCCTTCTCCTCCTCTCCATAATTATAATCAATGCCACCGCCACGGCTACCGTCAATACCAAAAGATTCAGAGAAGCCCCACAATTCTACAACTCCCCAACATGTCCATCAATCGCCACCAAAGACATGTGCTCTCAGCAAGCAGTGCACGTGGCTATGACTCTGGACTTCCCTTACCTCCGCGGCACCATGGCCGCTATTCTTTCCATCCTCCAACACACCTCCTGCCCGGAAAATACTCGTTTCCACTTCATTTCCTCCCCTTCCTCCACCTACCTCCACGAAACTATCACCTCCTCCTTCCCTTACCTCCGTTCCCAAATCCACCCTTTCGACACCAACTCTGTCTCCGGCCTAATCTCCACCTCCATCCGCTCAGCCCTCGACTCTCCTCTTAACTATGCTCGCAATTATCTCGCCAACATCCTTCCTCCTTGCGTCCGGAAAGCTGTCTATTTAGACTCCGATTTAGTCCTAGTCGACGACATTGCAATGCTAGCAGCTACTCCACTTGGCACCGGAACTGTGTTAGCAGCACCAGAATATTGTAATGCTAACATTACCGCATACTTTACGCCTACATTTTGGGCAAACCCTTCCCTCTCCTTAACATTTTCCGGACGCAATGCCTGTTATTTTAACACAGGAGTGATGATTATTGATTTAGAAAGATGGAGAGAAGGAGATTACACAACAAAAATTGTTGAATGGATGGAGCTTCAAAAGAGGATGAGGATTTATGAATTGGGCTCATTGCCTCCATTCTTGTTGGTTTTTGCAGGGAATATTGCTGCTGTGGATCATAAATGGAATCAACATGGCCTTGGAGGGGATAATTTTAGAGGTCTTTGTAGGGATTTGCATCCTGGTCCAGTTAGTCTTTTGCATTGGAGTGGCAAAGGGAAGCCCTGGGTTCGCTTAGATGAAAACCGGCCATGCCCTTTGGATGCATTATGGGCTCCTTATGATCTTCTGCAGGCACCTTTTGCTATTGACTTTTAGAGTTTAGGTCTTAGTTTAAATTTTCCAATGGTGAAAATAGATCGGCAGAAGAGGGAAGGTGTTCATAGATTAATAAGTCCATTAACAGACCTTACAGTACTTCTTCTTCTTCTTCTTCTTTTTTTGGTTTTTGCTTTGTACTGAGTACATAGTAAGAGCTAGTAGTGCAGTAAAGTAAAGAGGGAATTACAGAGACAGATATATTAAATTACCTTTTATATATATTTTTTGGCATGTTTTAGCTATGATTTATGTTTATGATCACTATTTTATTTAAAAAAAAAAATTAGATCTTTTTTTTTTTTTTGTTATGATAAATTCCCATAGCATCAGCTATGAGACCGTGCATGAAGCCCTCTGTATGAGCCTCCCAAAGTTGATCAATAATTATACTCTTTGTTGCGTTCTTCGCTGAAAAATCTGCGTAGGAGTTGGAGCAGCAGCAGCAGCAGCACAAGTGAGATTTCCTATTTTGTTTCAAATGTTTACCTTCTCATTCCTAAATTGTCTCATGAACAGTTTTAAATTGTGAGATTATTTGTTGACCATTTAAAATTAAGTGTTAAGTAGACTACCAATTAGGAAATTAATTGTCTTTCTACAATGAATTAGCTCTAATTGAAATATTTTAACGAAGTACTAGTTAGCCGGCCATAAAAATCGTATTATATCGGCATATATAGATTGAATTGACTGATACTGTAAATTTCAAAATTCATGTGCATGTAGCTAGAATTTGTTTTTACTCTATATTGTTTTCTTTTATTTGGATTAATTTTCATTATTACATTTCTAAGGAAAGGGACTTTGAATTATAGCTTTATTTTTATCGCTTTCCAAAAATAAAAATTATAGGATTTAATGCGTATTCTTAACGATTACGAATTCCCTAAATTAGAAGAATTTTGTTATTCCCACTCCATTAATTATTATAACATCCCTCCATAATTCTTTATTATGTTTTTAGAAATCTTCTCTCTTATCAATAACTTATTTTATCAATTATGAAAACCTATAATAATACCATAATTAATCAAACAATTAATTTGTTGTTTCTTTTATCATATTCAAAATGATGGTTTATAAAGTATAATGTAATGAGACGTGACTCTAAAAAAACAAATCGTAAAACCGGGATTTCAGAGAAGTCCTCTAACTGGGGCCAGTGGTTCCCACGAGCACCATCTTCTTCTTCTTGTTGTTGATAATAGTTCTAAATTATTTGATTTTTTATTTGGATTTTTATAAATCTAAATTTTGTATTTCGTTTTATATGTTCGCATATCTTGACTATTCGTTCTCCTCATTAATTTATTATGATATTTCTTTTTTCTGAATAAAAATTTAATGATTGCTGCTATTTTAATGAAGGGATTTTCCTTTCATCGTTCAAGTTTTGTAATAAGATTCGTTCCCCTTCTGAACATGGTGATCCAAAATCATTTGGGTTAGTGAGATGTAATCAAATTATATATTGAAAATTTCAATTTTCTTTTCTCTTATAATCCAAATGAGTGAAAAGAGTAATTGTTGTTTGGAATTGCAATGTTGGTATTGTAAATACTCTTTTCAAACAATAAGTTATACTTTTTTTTATAAAAAAAATATAGTATGAAAATAATTATTTATTTATATTTTATACTTGTAATAAATCAACTTAATATTTATTATTATTATTATTATCCATGTTTAATAACATAAGATTATTATTTATGTACCTTGATATTTATCGTTTTCGTTATCAAAGAACTACTCCTATATATATATATATGTATATGAAAGAGTAGATAAGTTGATTTATTAAAAGTTGTAATATGTATAACAACTTGTAATAAATCAACTTAATATTTATTATTATTATTATTTATATTTAATAATATAAGATTATTATTTATATACCTTGATATTTATCGTTCTTGTTATGAAAGAACTACTATATATATATATATATATATATATGAAAGAGTAGAAAAGAAAGCTAGTTTTGTCAAACCAATAAAACTATGGATCGGGATTTAAATTAGATATAGAAGGGTTGCTTTTCTTATTAATTATTTTTAGAAGGATTGAATATTTTCCTCCCGATGTTTATTTTATATGGATTCCAAATACAGAAGTAGAAAATATATGGACGCGCAGATCCCAGTCCTATATATAATAACTTCTCCTTGGACAACATTTCTTCATTTTGTGATTGGATACTCCTACAATAGATGCAGTGTAGTTATTTTCATCACTGCTTAATTTGATGTGCTTCTTCTTCTTCTTCTTCTCCCTTTTCTTTTCGAGTTCTTTCCTCTGGTCAAAGCCAAACAGTACTGATTGTGTTCGACAAAATAATGTAACACATCAATATAATTTCGACCCACCAGTGCAGATTGTACAATGAGATCGATGCATTTTATGGACAGCTCTTATTTTCATTAGATCCTGCAGCAATATTACTTATAATATGATTATTCATGTTCACATGAGAGTGAAAAGTACAGTTCATTCTATACTTTATAATTTCTCATAAACACAGACCCAAAATACACCCACAAGTTAAAATACAATTGATACAGAGATGAAGTTTTTGAAATTCAAGTCCATTGTTTCTGATGTATTGATTAAAGTTATTGATTTCATTCTGTTTGACGGAATGATCAGTATATCTTATATTACGTTAAAAAAAACAGAATAAAGTGAAATAAATTCTGTCTCCTCCAAAATCTTGAGTTATTCTAGATTTATTTCTCAAATTCCGGCGAGTTTACCTTGTTTATTCTATACGGATAAAATGCCATATAAAATTGCCTTGTTCTCCTAAAAGCATTGATTGCTACTAGGGCAACTGGCCCTGGTAACTTAGCCTTTCATAGCTGCAAAAGGCCATAAAATAGAGAAAATCCTTTTTACTCGATCAACCTTTCAACTTTCGCAACCAATCTCGCGTAAAACCCCACCACAATAGAGAAAATCATAGCATCATAAAATATTCAGAACGTGTTGTATCTTGGAACGGAACATCAAAATATTTTGAAATTAAAATTTATGGCATTGATCGGATTTATTTTCCCAACATACCGGCCATCAATGGATTCAGACGAAGTCAAAAACATTATCCTCAAGGAACAACGAAGTCGTTTTTTCCCATAAAATGACTATCCTCAAGGAACCACGAAGTCGTTTTTTCCCATAAAATGACTACTAGAAAAAAAATAGGATAGCAGGTTTTCAACTTTCTAATGCCCAACAAACATGAAAAGGCAAAGATGGCTGTCGGTGAGTAATGTAATAAAAACCTAAAATGCATAAAACGTTAAAATCATAGAAGCCATAACTAGTACGTACTAGCATGCAAGAAACCGCTAATTATTAACGTGGGGAATCCAAGCGGTTAGATTTGGCACTAACCTAGCTACCTACTTGAGGTTTTTAGTTCACATCATAGGGTGGATCGGCTCATAATCATTGTGTGATCAGGAATAAAAATATAGGTTCAAGAGAATGAAGTTGTTTTTTAAGAATTTTTTTTGTTTGAAAATATATTAAAATAATATTTTTTATTTTTTAAAAAATAATTTTAATATTAATATATTTGAAAATATTAAATAATATTAATTAAGAAACAATAAAATTTTTATTTTTTTAAATATTTTTTAAATGAAAAAAAAGTCACTAATTAGGAGCATAAATCAAAACTAGCTAATATATTAAAACTGTTATTCTTTTATCTAATTTATCTCTTCTCCAGGTGTCCCTGATGATCTAGTTACTGTGCCTGCGAGATCCTTAGCGCATCGGCTACATTCTTGCTGCAATTATGGGGTTTTGGAGTCAACTCATGGGGATTACGGACTTGGAATTAATTATTTTTGCTCATATGATCTATTGCTATTTTTAATCAGTAGGCATAGACTAATGTTAAAGATGCTCGATTATCAATATTGTGAGTCAACTTAATTGTCTAAGAGTAATTCAAATATAGCAAGAGCTGAAATGAGCTGAAATTATGATGAAATCATATGTTTAGCGAGTCAATATTAGAGTGATATTTCATATTCTCTCGTTTTCTACATCCATGTGCGCGCTAAGAGATCAATGAATAAGAGGTAATCACTATTAAAAAATTAAATTAAAAAATAATAAAATTATCAGTAAAAAATATTGCAATAGAAATAACAATTGAATATTTTCATCAATAATTTCCAACAAAAATAATAATGAAATTAATTAATAAATAAAAACTTCCTTAGAAATTTAATATGCCAGTAGTATTAATATAATTACTAATGAGATTTCATTGGTAATTTTAAATAAATTAAAACTCAATAATTCCTCTTCTCCCCACCATGTTCTTCTTTTTCATTCTCTTTCAAAACAACAACCCATCTCTCAAAATTAATTAGCAAATTCATTCACAAATTCAATCACCTATTTGTCAATAGTGTTGGCTTCTTTCTCTTGATTCCATTTATTGTCAAACTTCACTTTACAAAGTAAACAAACCCACATGTTTTTTTTAATAACTTATTTATATTTAAAGTTAATTTATTAATGTTTGTTTGTAGTAGTTGTAGTTTACTTGTTTATTTAAGTGTTTTAAAGCTTTTCCCTAGATAATTATAATTATGTTGCATTAATATATTATTTATATTTTAGGGTTTGATTGGGATTTGAAAGAAATGGATTTTATTTGTTATATGATGAAATTGAGTTTGGTTTTGTAACTTAGCATATTAAAGAGTAATTTAATTAGTATTAATTATATTTTGTCAATTTTATTGTTAAGTTAAAATCTTGGGGAAAATTGATTTTTGTGAAACTGATAAAAATAAAAGGGTTAAAAGATATTAATTTAGGTTGAATAGGTTTAAATTTAATAAATGATGGGGTAATTAGTTGGTTACTAGTTTTTTTTTTGCCAATTTTATTGTTTAATTGAAATTTTGATGAAAAATTAAATTTATGTTGAATTGATAACCAATTACAATTTAATATAGTTCAAGATATGAAGTGCTTGATAGTTATTAGATTGTGAATTCAATTTTAATAAAAAAGTTGAATTTGTTATTGATAGTTATATTATTAATAAATATTATCATCAATATTTTATATAGGTTTCATAAGTAATTAATTATCAATCTTAGATATATTAAGAATTAAGTGAAGGGTTGTATAAGCGAGATTATCTTGAAGTGTTTGAGGGTTTTAATTTAATACTTTATAATCCAAAGAATATGAGTAAATGTGAAATTAGATGTTCATGTGTGAAGTACAAAAATAAAAAGTTCCACCATAAAAATATTATGACGTTGCATTTATTTAAAAAGGGTTCATCAAGAAATACTTAAAGTGGCTTGCATACATAAAATCCTATGCTTCTTTCAAAACCATGTTAGAAATGATGGATAGCTCCACTTCTAATTCTAGCGATGTGTGGATGACAATTAAAATCTTTATAGAAGTATGATGATTGATGCAAGGAGGATGAATTATGTTTATTCAAGTAAAACTTCACGTAACATCTCTTTAGATAAAGAACCAAATATAAATATAGCTAATTTTTTTGAGTTTTTAAAAGATTTTGATAAACAATTATGAGATGAGTGCACAATTCATAATAATTTGTTAACCATTAACGAAGTGTTTACCATCAAGTCAAATTAAAGATTGAGTGAGGACGGTTAGGAATAGATCATTGAATGAGCAAAAAAACATGTTACTCTAAGAGGATAGGCTAAAAGGTAACTTCGATACAAAATCTACTATGAAGCTCAAGTTAGTGAAATTCCTTGTCGCTACAAAATCTACGATGAAGCTCAAGTTAGTGAAATTCCTTGTAGGAAAAATTATATAGTCTGAAATCATTTTCCCTTATATTCTCTTACAAACAAAATTAAGTTAATTCCTTGTAAGCAACATTTTCAATTATTATTATTACAAAATTCAAATGTTAGTGAAGCTCAACTTTTTCAATTATAAGATAAATAATTTCTCACGTGATTTAAAATGTATGTATGTGTTTAATAATTTATAACTCCTAAATTTAAAATTATTTTTTTCTTTGACCATTGATAATCGGTAACTTTAACCAGTTGTTTAATATAGAAGCCAATGCTGGTAGATTAAAATCCTTGTCTTTAGATGCTGAAAGAAAAGTCTAATGTTATAATGAATATTTTATCAATAGATATGTCTTTTATACTAAACAATATGATAAAAGTAGAAAGACATATAATAGTGGGGATTATGTACATGATTCAACTTTTAATGAATTTAAGTTGAGGATTATAACAAGTTAGAAAAGATAATTGAATTGCGATATCATAGGTTGTAAGATACATTGTTTTTATTCAAATGTTATTGGTATAATATTAATAGAGAAATTAGAGTTGATGCTCACCATGGTTTGATCAAAATTAATAAGAGAGTTAAACTTCATAACATCAATGATGTTTTTATTTTTTCAAAGAAAAGCCAACAAGTTTATTATACATACACCTATTTTTTTAGAAATGATCATAATAGAGTTGATTGATTATTTATTGTCAAAACAAAACCCAATGAAGTAATTGAAGGTGATAATGTATTTCAAAAGAATAAGTTAATTAGTCCATATCGAGTAGCTAAATCTATTAAGTTAGAAAATCCAAATTTTCAAGGCTGTGAGAATACATATCTTGATATTGCTTTTGATGAGTTAAATATAATATTGATTACTAGTAAACATATCGAAGTAGATAAAGATGATGAGATAAATCTTAAAATAGATGAAGATGATGAGATCGATTTTGAATTCAATGAAGAAAATGACATTAAACATGAAGATGATGAAAATAAAGAGGACTATGATTAAAAAGTGTTGAATTAAATAGATGTGACCTTTCATTGTGTAATAAAATTGGAAATGCATAAGAAATTTTTTGGTGCTTTATTAATGCATTATATTTATATTTATTTGATACTTTTGTTGTATTTTGTTTTTTGGATATTTGCTCATTGTTTCAATCATTGAATAAGTATTTTTTGTTGTGGTTATAAGTTTAATATGAACAATTATTAGCTTGAAGATGCTTCTTATTGTTATTGTTGTTATTATTTTATTGGCTTAGGAATTATAATAATAAACCTAGAAAAAATAATAGTGAAAATACCGATGGAATCGCCGACATAGAGGCAATTTTGTTGGTAATTTCATTGGAATCTTCTCATCTACTTTATAATTTTCAACAAAACTTGTAGAATATTTAGGATTTCTCAATAGAATAAGCAATGAGAAATTTTATGGATAAATCAGTTCCTGATGGAGTTTTCGACCAAAAATGAGTGAAAAAGTCTAATTTTTTAGCGTGAATATTTCATTGTGTGTTTCATCAACATTTGAAATTATCGATGGAGATGTAGACAAAAAGAAATATAACTAAGTAACTATTGGTCACCATGGGTTAAGCTTAAGCGACTACCTTTACTGGTCTCTATAGGCTAGCCATGGAGAATAGCATGGTTGCATTATTTTAAGGTAACTTGCAAGTTGCCTAACTAATAACCAACCTACTTTCCTCTCTCAAATATATATATTTTTTTCTTTTTTTAATAAATACATCTATATGGCACACATTTTTATGTATAATTCTATGAATTATTATTTGATAATTTTTACATATAGCACATATTTTTTCTATCTTACATACACAAGATATGTAGGACAAACATCATATTTATCATTAATAATTACTTGTCTATTACACCTATTACCAACCTCTATTATGACCAATAAAAATAAATATATCTTGTTACACTGGCACACTATCTTCTCGTTTATACATACTATGCACAGAATCTCAGCTCACACTAATGAGTAACCTTAGTTAGTTAATGACATGATTTTTTTCTTTATGATGAAATCTTAAATTAATGTATAAATACACATGTTCTTTCTAAGTATAAATCAATTTTGAACTTTGGACTTTGGACAATTAAAGGTTAAATCTAGGCATGCACATAACATAATTTTAATTTTTTTTTTTCTATAATTCACTTTCTTATTCTCCACAAGTACTAATTGAAGCATCTAAGAGTCTCTCATTTAATGAGGAACTTATTTTTCATGAACTACTTAGTCACAAGGTCTAATTTCATAGTAGACCAATGAAAAGCCCATCATTATTTGTGTGAGGTTTTTTTCATGTCTTTATTAGTAGCGTCATATGTAGAGAATTGAATAAAAAGTCAGGTAATTCTCACTTTTTCCCAAAAACTTTTTGCATGACCAACGAGACTCTAGTACAAGGGAGAGTAACTGATTTCCTTACCACCACATGGAC
This sequence comes from Populus euphratica, assembly GCF_000495115.2. Taxonomy (NCBI): domain Eukaryota; kingdom Viridiplantae; phylum Streptophyta; class Magnoliopsida; order Malpighiales; family Salicaceae; genus Populus; species Populus euphratica. The sequence goes on along the minus strand of NW_011500050.1, from coordinate 72,383 downwards.
TCTAGCTCTCTTACATCTCCAATAACTCTTCAACCTGGTGTAGTTACTCAATGATGTTGTCGCAACAATGTAACTATATCTTTGCACTCTACCTCGTACTCAACAACAACAAACTCCCATGAATGCCCCACCAAGTTTGCAACAATGATTACAATTCCATGAAGAGATAAGAATTAATGAAATATAACTAAGTAACACTTGAACTCCTACATTTCAAAAGAGTTATGTCAAAACGATCTACTCACCATTAATCTCCATCATCTCACTTACTGAATAGAAAAGGACCTAGTATAAGATAAGCTTTATGACACCATGAGTTCGCCAACAAACACAAAACCTAGTAAGAGAATCTACACTTTATCATATAATCCTTCATTCATGACTATTTAAAGGCTTTTTTTTTTGTAAAAACCATTATAATATGTGAGACTCACAAATCCTTGGAAACATGTATAAAATGTGAGAAACATTTTATAGCTTATCATAAAAGACACTGATTCTTTGTGCAAAATTCTTCAAATAACACTTCATGGATTTGCATATTCATGGTACCATAACTTAGAGCATGACTATATTCTCTACTTTTGTGATCTTAGATTCAAGATCATCTCTTACTTTAACATACATAAAAAAGCACTAAAAAGCTCTTTCTTATCACATAACGAGAAGATTAGGGTATTAGGACCTGCTTCAAAACGTTCGATGAAGAAATACTCAACATGAAAAGACTTCTTAAACTCATCACCACAATATATTGAATTAATGGAACAATTCCCTCTGGGAAATGTTATACACCCTCTAACTACACCATAAAAAAAATAATCAAGTGGTATGATATGATCTCCGAGCATTTCTCAAACTTATTGTTATACTTTTAACCACCATAGAAATTGAGGTGCTAGTCATTATCTAAAGGAAATAACTTGTATGATATCCTCTTCCCATGAAAAACAATGCAAACATGATAAATCCTATAAGTTCTTTTTTTTTTTCCCTATTTCATAGTGGGGTATGATACTAAATAGTGTCACATACTAGAAAAGAAGATAAAATGATTGATATCCAGGTGATACCTCCACTACTTTATGAATAGAATAATCATTGGATTGTATCCAAAGATTAGTATCTCTATCTTTTGAATTTTTCAATAAAATAGTATTGTTTGTCCATGAAAAATCTCTATAAAATCTATTTAGTCTTATATGTAGTCTCCATAGCTCCTAACCTCTATGAACAAAATTCCATTGAATCTCCAAACATGTATTAGGGCTCCTAAGGCCACTTAACTCTAGGTCTCATAATTAATTGTCTCGAAAAAAAATTAAGCATCCTTCTATAAAATGTTGCAAGATTTAAGTGAAGAAATACAAAAGACACTAATTCTTGCCTTAAAAACACGAACCTTGCCATGATGATATTGTTGCACAAATTTACAAGTAACATTTGCATGTTTTTTTTCTAGTTAAGTTCAATATTTTAAACACCATTTTTGAAAGGCTTGGAGGGAGGGAGGAGGGGTAGGTTAAAAAAAAATATATTAGACCTTTCTAGTCATTATAAAGGTCGTCTATTTAGGCAACCAACATGCTTTTCCCTTTTGGTGTATAGATAGACCCAGTCTCATCAGGCGAAAATCAACCTTGAACTTTGAATTTTAAGCTTTGGATACACAGAGGTCAAACCCTGATATGCACACAACATACTTTTTTTTTTCTATACATTATATTTTTTTCTTCATAAATACTAACTCAAGTGATGGAGAATCCCTTGTTCTGAGAATGACTTATTGTTTTAGAAACTCCAAGCACATAAGGTCTATTTTCATTGCAAATCAATGAAAAACTCAATATTAGGCCTTTTTGGTCACCATAGGCTAAACACAGGGACTAACATTGTAGCCCATTTTGGTGAAAATTGAGGTCATCCATTTAGGCAACCAACATGGTTTTCTTTTTTAGTGTATATATACACTTAGCCTTACTAAGCAAAAACCAACTTTGAACTTTAAGATTTGGATAGACAAAGATTAAACCCCGATACGCTCACACCATACTTTTAATTTCTTTTTTTTATATATAAATTATCGTTTTTCTTCACAAATATTAACTAAAGTAATGGAGAATCCCAACTCACAAGGTCTATTTTTATAGGAGACCATAAAAAACTCATTTTTTTCTATTTAAGTTTTTTATGACTTTTTATGAATTAAATGGGAAAAAGAAATAGGTTAGAAATGTGGCCTTATAATATGGATGAGTTTAGCTTGCCTTTACCTAATAATACATAATTTCTTTGGAGAAATATTGTAGCATTGACTAAGAATCTAGCTTATTTTTAGTATGCTATAAAGCTAAGGGAGAATGAAAAGTACCTAACCTATATATTGATATCGATATTGATCGTCCAATCATTTTTTATTTATGATTAGAAACAAAAAAATCATAATTAAAGTGATCAAGTTTCGTGTGTAAAATAAAAGCATTGGTAAGGGGAAAAAATGAGCGTTAACTAAATCACTTGAATGACTAGCATATCAAAGCATATGACACTCTCACTTCCATATGAATGACTTTAACACAACTATGAATTCTTATTGATTATAATTAATTGATGTCTTTAAATATTTTTAGAGGGAGTTTTGCATTAATTATGTGTTCACATTATGCAAAATGTATATTTTATATGGGTACTTGGTAATTTGATCATAGATAGATAGATAGCTAGAGAGAGAGAATGTTCTTGATTATAACTAGTATGTTAACTATATTATTGACAAATAAATTCATATGATACCCATTAAACTAATATATCAGTATAGGTTAAGTTAATTATTAATATATTAATAAAACCTAACTGGACATTGAAAAATACTATAGATATAGACTTATTTGTATTATTCATTAGAATAGTGGAATGATATATTTGCCTTTTTCTAAAAGAAACAAATACTTTGATATTAAAAGTATTTAGATCTTTTTACATGACTCATTAATCAATAAAATATTGTCTGAGAGTTTAAATATTCTTTTCTTTTATTTTTTTAAGAATATAAAAATACAAAAATGTTTTTGGAATAAAAAAAAAAAAAGAAGGAAAAACCACCACCAATGAGATTTTTCATCTTTTCACAATGATTTCTTCTCAATTATAAGAAAAGATAAGGGGCAATTTGATATTTGAATAAATATAGAAAAAAATAAAAAAATAAAACACAATGGAATGATCAAAATGCTTTTAGAATATTACTATATTTTTTTCTTTTCTCACTTCTTCCCTAAAAATGATAGCTTGGTCCTTGTAATATTACTGTTTTTTTAGTATTTATTCTTTTGATTTTTAAATTTCTTCTGGCTCTTTTATAAAACTCCTTTTATTTTCAATTTCACCTTTTAGTCTGAATTTGATATATATTATTTTTTCAATTTGGTTCTTATTCTAATGATTTTTTTTTTATACTTTTTGGGCCTTCTATAAAATTCTTATTTGTTTTGAATTTCATCATTCAATCCAAATTTATAATATATTATTTTTACCAATTCAGTCCTCATTCTTTTTTTTTCTTTTTGTGAAAGTTATTTTTTCTTTTTAGTTTCACCTATCAATCAAAATTTTGTTTTATTTTTTGATATCAATTTTAATTCTCATTCTTTGATTATTTTTTTTAATTACTGTTGCTAAATTGAAATTTCTTTTTAATTTCATCTTTCAATTAAATGTAAAATTTATTTTGTATTTCAATTTTGATCCTTATTCTTTTAATTGCTATTTTTTGTTTTGAATCCTTTTGTATAATTAAAATTATTTTTTTAATTTAATATTTTAATATTTGATTGATTATGAATTGAACTTCATGATTTTTATAGATAGGATGTTTCGTTTCTAATGACTCAGGTTATGAATTTGAAATATTAATACGGATTGATATATTTTTTAAATGGGCTTCGTGATTTTTTTTATTTTTTTCTATTGGATCAGTTCGATCTTGTAGTCTAGGTCGCGAATTTGTTGGGATAATCAAGGCTGACTCGATCTTAATTACCAAGGTTAAAAGTTTGTCTTGCTAACTCAAGTTGATTTTTCGAGGATCTTTTTTATACCTTATGTCATCTTTCAGCATTTAATGTGTTGAAAATTAACTTAAATCATTTTTTTCATTTTGAAATAATATTTTCTCCTGAGGTTATTATGATAATTTTTAAAAAAATTATCCATATATTATTATCACTTTTTTTTACTCTAATTAAAATAAAATCAATTTATTTGAAACAATCAAGTTTATGACTTAAGTCATAGTTTTTTTTGTTTCTTTTTTAAAAATGTGTTTTTGGAAAATGAATATATTTTTTTTAAAAAAAATTAGTTTGGTCTACTAGGTGGTTGGAATGCATACCTAGTTATACTATACTCTAAAATGCATGGGATTTTCACTATACTTTTGTCACTATGCAAAATTTTGTTATTTGATTTTTAATTTGGTCCTCAAACTTTGTTTTTATGTGATTTAGTCCTATTTAAGGAGAAATTAATTTTAAATTCTTATGAAATGGTGGAATTGGAAAAAGAGGGAATAAAAAGAAAAACACAACAAACATGGTTCGTATGCCATTAATTTTGAAAAAAATACACTTTGATCCTCCAATTTAAACAATTACGTAAATTATATAATTTTGATCACTTGGAATTTTTCCAATTCCAATTTGGTATAGATTTTTATTTTTGTTATTTTTTGGTCACCGGATTCTCATGGTGGAGATAGATACTTACCATTGGTACCGATTTAAGCCACAAAAATAGAGGATTTTGGTGTCAAATTATTTTATTTGATAAAGGGGGTTTATATTAAGTTTTATTTATACCTTAAAAATTTGTGAGAAATTAGACGAGCTAGGGTTTATTTTTGGTTTTGGGTTGAGTTCAGTTTTTATGGCGTTTGTTTTGGGTTTTTTAGGACATAGAGAGGTTTATCATGTTTTTTAAGCTGTTCTGGATCAAAAATGGGTTGAAAAATAATTTTTCTGTTAAAAAACATGGGCTATGATGTTCTAGCTATTCTAGTAACCAGAACCTAGGAAAAACAGGTGAGATGATAATTTTTTTTTTAAAAACAAAGGGGCGGACAAGCTTGCCTTAGCAAGCCCACCAGGGGGCCCTAGTTAAGTGGGCCATACAAGCTAGCTTAGCTTTTTAGGTCTAGCAACACTTGACCTTTTATTTTAAAATTGATGATTTTTTTTATAATAAAACTTTATTATATTTACATTAATACATCTTTTCTCTTTTATTTTATTTAGAGAGTCTTTTTTAAATAATACTGATTTTTTTGGTTATGAGTTTAACTTTTGGATATATTTTTTTATTCATTTATGGTTTTATTTTTATCTTTTGTGTAGATAAACTATATTTTTTTAAAATAAAAAATATTTATTTTTAGATGATATTTTTAATATATGTAGTCTTATATGTTATTCCTTTTTATTTTTTTATTCAATCAATTTAATATCTTATTTTTCAAGATTAAATTAATATTTTGATCTACATTTGTCTCTGAGTTTTTCAAGCTTTTCAGGTGTCATTAATGATTATTTATTTATTTATTAGAGCATATAATTCTTAGTTTATTTAATTACTTGTATGTATTAACATTTTGATTTGTTAAATTTTTTAAACTACAAAAATATATTGAAATAACGTTCACATAATTTTTTTATGAAAAATATAAATATTTGACTCACAACAAATCATAGGTCACATAGCAAATTCAAAATCTAAATGATGACATGTGACTATAGGATTGTGGTACATGATACTTAGCCATGTCCTATAAGTATTTTTGATTAAATTGAGAAAAGAAAAAAAATAGAAATGGTTCCCGACTTGTGGGGTAATCGTCACCTCTTCTTTATGGATCAAGTATTTTTGGGTTAACTAGAAAGCCTTTTCTGGTCAGCATAAAAGAGAGGAAATTAGGATTTTGCTTGTTGATACAAAATTGGGCCAACCCAAAATCATTGGTATAACATTTACCTTAGCTAAATGGCCTAATAAATCTTTTGCATAACCTTAAGTTTACAAAATTTCTCCAATTCATGAATTCTTTAAAAGCAATAGTTAGTACATTTACATGCTTTTTTTCATAGCACGAAAATGATAATTTATTGATATAAACTACAAGCTATACAAATCCTTTAATGAAGCACCAAATGCAACATTTTTTTAGGGATTGTATATCGAAACAAATCCTTAAATAGAAGTGAAAGCTTATATAGTAGTAATCATAATTTGGTTCTACTCTAAAGATATATCGAATCACCAAATTACGAAGACAATTTAAAACTAATAATATTGTAGTTTTCACAGAGAGAAAAGCTTGTAAGTCCATCAATAATACTATAATATTCTTGAGGAGAAAAGCTTGTAAGTCTATCAACCAATACAATGTGTGTGGCATAGAGAAATTAGAGACTTACAAATAAGTGACAGTAGCTACTAATACAAAGATGAATATAAGAGGATTCAAGTTCTAATTTTCATTTTCAAACAAGGATTATACCAAGGTGGCGCTATTTCATCACTTTTGTTCATTATTGCAGTTAAGGGGTTTGTAGTCCTATTTCACTAGATTTCAATTACATACTCGTTTAAATAATTTTAGATAAAAAGTAATAATCTAATTTCTTACCTTTAGTATGTGGACAACACCTTAGTCTTTTCTTCAAATAATCCAAACTCTTTAAAATGATAAAAAAAATATTTTAATGGTTTAATTATGTTCTGGACTCAAAATAAACTTTTATAAGACTTTACTGATCAATATTAATATCAATGAGATACAAAGTATAACTTTGGCAAACTAAATTTATTGCAGACATGACTTACTACTTTTTATCTGACGATGTAGGATGTAATCCTTAATGTATCTCTACTTGGAAACCAATTATTTTGATGCTTAGAAACAGGTTGTTAATATGAAGAGAAAAATTTCTTTGCATGGTCGAAAGAATATGCTTAATCAAAAGTGTCTTAAATTCCCTTCCATTATGCTATATATCTATTTTTCTGATGCTCAAAGGTGTTGTATGGATTCTTACCAGCATTCAGATAAGATTTTTATGTATAGGTATCATTAAATAAAGGAAAATTTGCAAGGTTTAATGGAGTATCACAATGTGAGATAAAGATAAAGGTGGTCTGGGTATTAGTTATTTATTAAGTAAGAACAAAGCAATGCTTTACAAATGAATATGGTGATTAAGCTCACTAGAAAGTTCTAGATAAAAAGAATTAATTTTGTCGAAATACCAACCTAGTTTTGCAAATTAATTGCTATTATTTGATAATAACCTCTTAGATATATGGGGAGGTATAATGTTAATTGTTAAGTAAAAGGAAACAATATTAGATGTAATTACAAATTGTGTTAGGTTCAAGGTGAGAGATTGTAAGACTACATCCTTTTAGGTGAGATAGATTTTTAAAATTATAGTTCTCACATATATTTAAGTTATCTAATAAAGAAGGAGAAAAGCAAGCGATATGGGCTTGTGCTTAAATGAAATATGAATATGAAATCTTCATTGGCATCAATAATTATTCTTTTTCTAGCAGGAACAGACAATAAACTTATATTTATTCTAGGAGTGCACCTTTCAAAAAATAAATTGGATCAAAATATTTGAAAATTAGGTAAGGGTGGAAACTACTCGGTCAAATCATTAATTTTTTTATTGAAAATATTGTTTTTAAAGGATCTAGTCATTTCAAATCTAATATATGATTTAAAATTGCTCCACCTAAAATACAAATATATATATGTGGTTAACGACTTAAAATTGACTTTGTATAAGTGTCTTTCTTCTTAAACACGCGTCCACAGAGCGAGAGACTTTAGATCATTGTTATTCTATTATTCAAGTACTTGACAATTATGGGAAAAGTTATTAAAATGATGACGAATATCTTGGTGTTTCCCTGAGACTCTAGATTTTTTTTAATTTATTAGTGGTCATCTTTAGAGAAAGGTACATTTTAGACTTGATCTTGGAATCTCCTTTTCTTCAGCATAGCATGGAATGTGTGGCTAATAGGATATGATCTTGTTTTTAACAAGGTGCCACCAAATTGAAATTCCAGTTTCTTTTTGATCTTGCATAAACTATTGGTTTTGCTAAAGTATAGTGAACCTAATTTTAGTTATACTGGTAATGACTTATTCGTAGTGTAGATGGTATTCGAAAGTGGATAGATATAAATTACTAATTTGGCTACTATTTCCTTTTATGTTTCTCTTTGTTTCCTTTTATATTTTTTATGACACATTCATTTTAATTTCCTTTAAATGATTTCTCAACATTTCATGGGTTATGTTCTAAATGATTTTTTTTATTAATACACTTGATTATTATAAAACAAATAAACAAAGAAAAATGTCTCTGCATTCAAAACTCAACAAAAAGATTTCAACTTAAAACAAAGGATAATATTAAGATTACCTGGTATAATATATAAAGCTCTCATTATTAAAGTGAGAAAAACTAGTTTGGAATTAGAGCAAAATTGATCTTGTTTTAAAAGTTAAGTCCAACATATTTAAAACCTCTAATTTATCCAACATATCATATCCCTCTTTTTCATTCTTTCCGTTGTCCATAATAACTTAAATATGATTCATGGTTTGAACAAGACCAATTAATGCTCTTTACTAGATACATCCCTCCTCCTTCTTTATTACTTCTAATACGATAAAAAAGATTGATGTTTTCTTTTAAGTATATAAGTGTTAAAGTAATAAATAACTTGGCAAATCAAAAAGATTGATATTTTCTTTTAAGTATATAAGTGTTGAAGTAATAAATAACTTGGCAAAACAGGATCGAACCACATGGAGGTTAACTATATAAATTATAAATAACAATAATATAACAACAACAAGAACAACAAGAAAAAGAACAACAACAACAACAACAACAACAATAATAATGAGAGCTTTGAAATGTGATATTGATATAAGAATTAAACAATGATAAAAATAATTGTCAAGGTTAGAGGATCCATTAATTGTATTTCAAACAAGTATAGTATAAACTCTTTTTATTACTCAATTAGAAACCACATACAAAGGAGGTTCTAATAAGATTATAAATTGTTAACATGATTACATTAGTTATCTTATTTGAATAAAGCTAATGCTTGTAAATATTTTCAAGTATTCATGATTATAGCTTATGTTAACAATAAATCAAGTTCCTTTCATAGTACATGTGTCGGTTATATCATATAGTTGGATTATAAAAGTGTCAAGTATTTATTATACCAAGTATTATATAACACAAATTTAGATTAACCATTTAACAAGCAAAGTATTAAAAGTGAACAAGATAAAAAATAAAAAACATGTTAGTATCAAACATTAAAATCCATGTTGAGTTTACACTATATTTAGTTTTACATCATTAGTGTAACCTTTTTAACTTGATATAATAAACATAACTAAACATAATGAAAGAAGATAAATATAAATAACTAAGATAAGAACATAAATAAGATATTAGTTAACTAAGTAAAGGAAAGGACATGAAATGCATAAACAAGAGATTAATGAAAGGAAAATTTAAATATTATAAAAATATAAAGAGAAAGAGCAAGAACATGATTTTGATATGAAAACCAAAATGCCTAAATGTATGGAAAATGCCTCCTTTTATAAGCCAAAATTTAGAACTATTGATTTGTTGACTAATTATTAAGTGGGCGGCCACATCTTGACTTGGTGACATTCCTTATTTTCTTGTCTGAATAAAACATCATTGCTAACATTAGAATTTGAACAGACATTCATGAAAGTTCTAGAAAATTATCTCAGCTTTTCAATAAAAAACAATTGAGGTCATTTGGACTTCTAGAACTCAAGATATGAGTTGAACACTGAATAATATCTAGGCTGCAGGATAGATTTGGACTTCTAAATAGCAGAATTGAGTCTTGCCTTCTTATGAATATTTTAGGCCTATATTTTAGCTTTCTAGCCATATAAATTAAATTGAAATCCAAGATCTATAGCTTTAAATATAGCCCAATGACTGAATAGTGTTTCAGTTTAGACCGAACCAACATCTCTTTAAATATAGCCCAATGACTGAATAATGTTTCAGTTTAGACCGAACCAACATCTCTTTTCTAAACTTCACCCTCTCTTCATCTTCTCAACTAATGAATATCTTCTTGCAATTTTACTATTTTAAAAAAGCCAACCTCGTCCAACCTTGTTTTCCATTCCTAATTATTTTAAAAAGCTAAAAATTTTATTATGCACTATTTGTCATTTTTCAGTTAGTTAATAAACCTAAACTTATTTTCTATATATTAGAAAGTTTTTTTATATAATACGATTCCCTAATTAATTCAATAAACACTAGACTTGAGCCCATGACATTAGATGAATTATTTGGTCATTTCTTACGGCATGAAATGATAACGAAAATCTAACTGTAGCTATATAATCAATTATGCCCTTTACCAACTTTGGTCTTTGTAGGAACACCAATAAATTCAATTGCAGTTTTCATTCATCCTATAATTCTTATGGAGGCTCATCAAAAATCAAGGGAAAAGATGTTTTCACAACCAAAACAACGTTAATTTCTCTTTCACTCACTCCACCTCTTTTAGATCTTTTTGTCAAATATGTCTTAAACCAAATCATATCACTTTCAAATGCTAACATTGTTTTGATTAGGAATTTTAACCACAATCCACTTTTCAAGCCTACCATACTATTACACAATCCTTTACAAATTAATCATGGTATTCAGATACAAGTATCGCATTTCATATCACATTTGATCTTCAAAACTGGAATCTACACATTGATGACTACCTAAATTAAGATCAGGTGTTATAAGTAATAGAAAAGGTTTGAAAAATTCATCATCTTGGCAACTTTATTACTTTTGCTTAAAATCCTTTTTCCTTGACAATTTCCTGCATGTTCCTTTTATAAAAAATAATTTTCTTATCTTTACCCAAGATAATAACGTATATTTTAAATCTGATCCATTCTTTTTCTTTGTCAATGATCGATCATTGAGAGGTATCCTTACCCAAGCAAAGAGTGATAATGGACTCTATCCTTTTAATTATCTACACCATCCTTCACAACCATTCGTTCTTCTTACTGCTTGCACCACTCTTGATAAATGACACTGTTCTCGTGGTCATGCTTCCATCAATTTAATAAATCAAATTGTCTCTTATAATAATCTACATTTTACTTTTAATAAAGTTGTTATAATGTGTTACTTATTTACTTGACAAAAGTCATCATTAGTCTTTTCCTTTATCTATTTTTTTTTAAATCCCTCTACCTTTATTGTTCATAGATACGTGAGGTCTTTCCCCTTATATTTCAACCAAAGAAAATATATATTACTTAAGTATCATAGGGGACTTCTCTAAATATGTTTGGTTTTTTCCAATGCCTACTAAATCAACTATTACTTAAATTTTTCTTCCTTTCAAAACTCATGTTGAAAGATATTTCTAATATTCCATCAAAGCAATTCAATCTGATTAAGGTGGTGTATTATAAAAAATTCACATTATTTTTAAATATCTTGATATTTCAAATATAATTACATGCCCTTATACTCACCAACAAAATAGTTCCATTAAACACAAACATTAATATAGTTGAAATTGGTCTTACTTTACTTGTTGCCTTTTTTGTTCCTTGGTCATTTTATAATGATTCCTTAAGCATAACTATTGATCTTATTAATAAAATTACCTTCTTATATTATCCATAACAAATCTCTTATTAAGCTCACCAGAAAGTTCTCGACTATTCCTTTCTATAAATCTTTTTATAAATCATTATGTGTGCTTATTGGTCATAATTAAGACCCTACAATACACACAAAATTAATTTTTGATCTACCAAGTATGGCTTCCTGGGTTATAGTGACTTCTTTAAAGGTAACAAATGCATTGATTTCCAAACTAACCACCTCTATATTTTAAAAAATTTGGTGTTTTATAAAAATATTTTTTTACTTCTGGTGTAGGACTCAATTCTTCTCTAAAAAACTCTTCTATAAGTATATATCTGCCTCATATCATTTAGGTTCCCTCAACCTCACTCTCACAACCAATGCATCCTTTCGCTAGTCAGACAACTTCCCATTTAGATCCTACCTTACTAATCCTTGATTCAGTATTCAATCCAACAGAACCCTGATAAGGGAATTTTTAGCATGTATATTTTTCACTATTCATGCTTGATTTTGAAATATTTTGGATGTGTTGCATAAGATAATTAAAATTTTATATCCTTTTTTGAACTATTGACCTCATAAAAAATTAATATATTTTCAGATACTAGGTTATTGAGCAGGTAGAATCCGGTAGTATAACCAAATATTGATTTATTGTGTGCTATAAAGGAATTTATACAACTTAGTTCTACATGTTTGTTACCATTTTTAAATATCTGAGATTAAGGTCTACAAAACATATGAAGGGCATATAACTCAGTCTTGCTGTTTTGAAGCTCAAAAAGCGAGTAAAAAAACAAGGATTGAATAAGACCTAAACTTCTTACACTTTAAATACTGTCTCGGTTTATGGCCTTTATCTCAAGTCTTAGAGGTCCAAAAATTACAAGATTAATGTTGTTGGAAAGAAGATTAAATTTTCTACAATTTCTTCATAAATAGAGATATTTGAATTCGCACGTTTCCTGCTTCTAATTTGGTCTACAATGTCTGGGTAGGAAGGAATTCAAATCAGAAAAGAAAATTGTTTTCATTCTAGTGGGGGTAAAAAAGCCACATTATAAAAGAACAAAAGAGGGGTCTACAAGAAAGTGGTCCTTAGATAGAGAAACCCTAAAAAAGACGAACGAGAGAATAAGAGGGGGCACAAAGTGGGACAAAAAACAAAGGCAAAAACAGAGAAGATTTGGAGGACACCTATCAATTCCATTACCATTCTCTGCTTTTGAGCAATGTTCATCGTATCAAGTTTGTTTCTCTTTAGTTTAACTATGGAGTAGAATTTTATTTTGGGATTTTTTATGTAACTTTATTATGAATATGTGAACAATTTCTTTGATTGAATTATTACATTAAGATGTTGAGTATTTCATTCTATGTGTAATGCCTGTGTATGTTTGGCCAACATCTGCATGATTTAGAATTCAATTTAAAACTGAAAAGTGATAATTGTTTTAGCTATTATTTGACATACCTTAAGAAATCTATAGGATATAGATAACTTATGAACTTTTGTAATCATTACAGGTTTTACGGTACTTAATAAATTTTGACAAGTTTAGAACTTTTATAGAGTATATGAAATTTGCTTGTCGAAATAATTCATTAATACTTGAGAGAGATTAATATTTAAATTAGAAAAATTTGATTATCAATGATAGAAGTAATTAATTCAATTAAGAAAGTTCACATAGGAGTAGTTAGGTAAGTCAGAAATCCTAGAACCAGTAGAATTGAATTCATTAATATTTAACCAATTGGTTATTTTTTTTAATTATTAATTTTTGTAGAGTATATGAAATTTGCTTGTCGAAATAATTCATTAATACTCAAGAGAGATTAATATTTAAATTAGAAAAACTTGATTATCAATGTTAGAAGTAATTAATTTAATTGAGAAAGTTCATATAGAAATAGTTACAGTAAGTCAGAAATCCTAGAACTTGTACAATTGAATTCATTAATATTTAATTAATTGGTTGTTTTTTTTAACCATATTTAAAAGAATTTGATAATTAATTAAATATCTAATCACACTACAATAATATTAAATTTAAATGGCCTGATACTAAAATGTTTAACTGGTGAATCTATATCAATTACTGAACCTATATCTTATACCATAACCTCTAAATTTCTTGAATAATGTAAAACTATGAATGAATAATGTTTATAGTTCTATGGTATTTATTCCTTCCAAACCTACCATAAACTCATTGCTGTAAATAGGTGTTTCAAATAAAAAAAGGGCTAATGGTTCTCTTGTTGATGGTTTCCTTAAAAGGTACAAAGCTTAGTAACCAGGAAATACCACTTGTACGAAGAATTTTACTTTAGTGAGACTTCTGGTCTTGTAATTAAACCAGTTATAATCTGTTTAATTCTCTTAATAATTGTCTCTTTAAATTGGACCACTCAATAACTAGACATTAAAAATGCCTTTCTTCCATGGCTTTATTAATATAAATGTCTACATAGTTCAACTATCGTGTTTCAAATATCCTAATTTTTCAAATCATGACACGTACACAAGTCTTTTTATGGACTGAAGTATGCACCACATATTTGGTTTCAATGATGAATTCCAAATTACTTAACATGGGCTTTACAAGTTAGAGTTACCTAACTCATCTTTATTTATATTTTTCAAGGGCCTACCTCTAATATACATTTTGATTTATATTGATGATATAATTATTACAGTTTTGAATCCAGCTCTCATCTCCACCTTAGCCACAATGTTACAAACTACATTTATTGTTAGGGACCTTGGCTTATTATATTTCTTCATGGGTCGAAGCTTACTTCACAATAGATAGTTTATTCTTCACTGAATAAAACTATATTTGTGATCTTGTCCTCAAGTCCAACATGTTGATCGCCAAAGAGGTTGCTTCTCCCATGTCTGCTATTGCAACTCTTACTTAGCACAATAAGAATTCATTCTCAAATCTCATGCTTTAGAGGAGTATTGTTGGCTCACTCCAGTATTTGTTATAAGAAAATTTTTATCAGTGTATACATCATCCAATAATTGATCATTGTACTATTGTGAAAAGAGTACTTAGGTAACTTAGGCATGCCATTCCCTATACTTTACTTCTTCGTCAATCCAAGTCCCATGCTCTTGAAGCCTTCTCAGACTTTGACTAGGCAAGATGTCTTGATGATCGTTGCTCAACCATTAGTTATTATCTTTATTTTGGCCCTAACATCATCTCATGGAGTTCATATAAATAAAAATCAGTACCTTGGTCTGGTACATAAACGGAGCACCATGCCATTACCAACACAACAACTGAGATTATTTGGGTTCGTTCACTACTCTCTAAACTTGGTATCAATCTTAAACAAGCTCCTACACTATGGTGTAACAACATTGGTGCTATTTATCTTATTGCCAATCTTGTCTTCCAGTTAATGACCAAACACACATCCATTTAGTATCCTTTTGTTAGATACTAGGTAGAAACTAACAATTTATTAATCAAATTTCTGTACTCCAAAGATCAAATTGTTAATGCACTGACAAAGCCTTTACCGGCTACACGTTTCATGTTCTTACTAGACAAGTTGAATGTCCATCTCCTCCTAGTCCACTTGCGGGGGCATATTAGATCAGCAATAAAAAATCATGAAGATAAGGATATACCAAAATCTGATGAAAATAATATATTTACATTTAAAACTCAACAAGAAGATTTCAACTCAAAATAAAAGAATAAAGATAAGATTACCTAGCTTCATTTTAAATTATTTTCAGTCGTAATCATAATATGTTTCTATCTACTACATCATAATATTATGTAAATGCTACTCTATAAATATATCTTAAGTTCTCACATTTAAAGTGAAAAAAAACTAGTTTTTCAAAACTCTTCAAGTGAGATCCTAAAATAAGATGTTAAGTAATTTTTTTTTTCTATCCTACGTAATTAATTATGCATGTAATATTCGATCTCAAAATATGGAGGATCTGATGAGATCAAATCTGGTTATTTTTAGGAGGATTTTGTTTACTTTGTAAAAAGAAAGCAAGAAGGAAAAGAGAATATGGAAATATACTCACCATGGTTTGGTAAGTGTTTAACACTCTATATAGAGCGTGCAAGTTACAAAAATATATACAAGTACAGTGATCAATCAATTTTGGGACCCCTTTAGGAAGTTGCCGTGAAATTTCCTTCCCCAGAAATATCATACATTGCCCATTTATCTTTTGTGCTCTGCAATTTCGTTGCAATTTCCCTCTTCTGAAAGCCATTTAGTCAAAATAAATGTGCTGTTTGATTTCTCCTATCTATATAAACCCTTGCGTGCCAGTAGACGTCCTGTAGGTGCTTTGTAAATATATATATATTTTTCATTTTCACTTCTCTTATGGCAACTGATAGAGTTTCAAAATCATCTAAGTGGTTCTCTAACAAGGGTCTGAGGTTAAGTCTCCATCGTCGTAGATCAAAGTCTAGTTCAACATTAAGCTCTCCTAACTCCCTCATGTCCCCATATACACCAAAAAAGGATAGAGCTAGAGAAGATGAGCTAAAAGAAGTTTTTCGTCATTTCGATAGTGATGGTGATGGAAGGATCTCAGCCCTAGAGCTTAGGGCATACTTTAGATCCATAGGGGAGTACATGTCACATGAAGAGGCACAATCAGCGATCAACGATCTTGATGCAGACCAGGACAACATGTTGGACTTCCAAGACTTTTTGAGGCTAATGCAGAGGGAGGCTAACGATTGTGATGATGATCTCAAAATGGCCTTTGAGATGTTTGAAATGGAGAAGGGATCGGGGTACATAACACCAAAGGGCTTGCAAAGGATGCTGCATCGACTAGGAGATGCAAAGTCTTATGATGACTGCGTGGCCATGATCCAAGTTTTTGATATTGATGGTAATGGAGTTCTTGATTTTCATGAGTTTAATCAAATGATGGCTTGATTTGAAATCTGAATTTGTAAATAATGTCAACAAAAATAAAATAAAATTCAATTACTAGATCTTCATGAATCTTCTCTCTTTTTCCTCGTAATTTGGGAATCCCTTGCTGGCGTGTGTCAAAAGAAGAGTGGCCTAGCAACCTTATAGTTATGCCTGTCGCGCAAAGCAGAACCGATCGTGGAAATAAAGGATAACGTATGCTTGATTATAACCATTTATTTTTTACCATTATCTTATCCAATGTCTTTTTGTTAAGGGATCATTTTCTTATTCTCAAGCTCGTTGATAAATCCATTATGTCTTGAACTTGAAAAATACAGTGGACATTAGAGTTCGAAAATGAATTTCCGACTTCATATTTTTCTTGTCGTTCCAGCTTAATATTTCGAGTGTATTATTACTACAAGAAGCAAATTACCAAGCACAAACCCCAAGAGCTTAAGAGATGCTTACCCATGCTGGAAATATCATACACCATAACAGCTGCTACTGCACCTCGATAGTACAAAGGAGCCAAGCTATGGTATCTTTCTTGCTCTGCTGCATCCCAAATATCAAACTTCACAGCTGCTTCAGTTCGAGTGTATTCTCAAAGGGGCTTTCACAATATTATCTTGACCGTATCTTGAATTATAATTTCTTGTATATTGTGTTGCTATTGGTACATAAAACATAAAAAAACCACATTTTTATTTAATAAAAAAATAATAATTTAAAAGAATATAACTTAACTAGTTAGATTTTAAATAAAAATAAAAAAAAATAATTTAAAAGAATATAACTTAACGAGTTAGATTCTAAATTTATTTTTTATAAATTATCAATTTAAGTTCTATAAATTTAAAATTATTAAAAATTTATAAAATTAACTAAAATATATATGAATTAATAGTCATATTAAAAAAAATAGCGGTAGTTTATGTTTACAAGTTAGGATGGATTTCATGCTTTGTCTAGTCTTGTACATGTCCTCGGGTTGATTGCCGAATGTGTCCCTCCCGACTTATGTCATCATATTTTCGTTCATCCACAATTCAAGATTAGTTGTCAAATTATTACTCTCATGCAAGTCCAGCTCATCTAGTAGTATTTAATGTTAGCCCTGTCCTTTAAATAAATCGAGTCCGTAGTCAATGGGATCCAGCTACTGATAAAGTGAGTGTTCAGCTTCTTTTCACTTGATTTCAATGATGTACTGATAAAGTGAGTTCAGCTTCTTTTGACTTGATTTTAAATGTAACTTGCTTGAATTTTTCTTTGCAATTTCAAAATCTTGTGGAACATCACTTGATTCTAAAATTTAAATGGTTGGGTGCTGAATTTCGTGGGCTTGTCAAATTATTTCAAAATTAGGTACTATTTATAAAATAATGTGCCCTTGAAGTCATGAATAAAATGGTTTTGTAAAAAGGTTGACACTGACGGGTCATGCGAATATATGCTCATTGCACGCCTTGTTTTATTTCATGATGTAACAATTTTTTCATTCAAGCATGATGTGTTGAAATCTGCATTAAAATCATCTCAGGCTTCTTCATCAAGTAATGTTTCTCGAAACCAACCCCAAGCTTGTCTACATCGATATTTCACGGTAAGAAGGGTAGTTGATACATGCAACCAATCTTGTTATTCCCTGACGCAGAATTGATGCAGAGCTTTTATTCCAACTTCTATAAATAAAAACAATTAAAAAAAATATATAATAACAAGAATAAGCATCATAAAATTCGGTAAAATAAGTCTCTTCACAAAATCTTAATTCAAATTTTTATTATTAAATATTTTTTAAATAGTTTACTGAAATACAAGTTAAATAATTCTATTTATAGTAAAAAAATCCTAAACAAATTAAAAAGTTAAAATAATTATAAACAAAATATTTAAAAAAATCATCTATCAACTAGGAAAACATGAGAATTCCTAAATAGTTTACTATGTGCCTTTTTTGAAGGAATTTATAATTTTTTTTATTATTATAAAGTTTAAACTCTATAATAAATAGAGCCTCTAAAATTTCTAAGTGAAATTTCAATTTGATTGAATGATGACTTTAAAATTTTTTTTTATTAATATAAAATTGTGCATTATGGAAAAACAAAATAGCGTAGATTAGCCTTTTCAAGTTGAAAAAAACCTTTTTTATAATCGAGATAAAGTGAATTAGTGTATTTTGATTTGTTTTATCAATTCTTTTGTTATTTTCTTTTTTATTATACATATAAATGTATTTATTAATCATTCCTTAAATTTAAGACATTCTTACTTTGCTCTCACAACTATTCATAAATTTTTTTTAATCTTTCACATGCTTAGCCTTTTTGTTAGAAATATTATGCCTACCAACAACATGCTCATCCTCCTTAATAAAAAATTCAATCTTAACATTACATTGAAGATTATATGTAACAACTCTTATAACAACCTTCTCAAACTCTTAACTTAACTAAAGACTTAGTACTATAATAACCAAACACTTATATATCTTTTATATAATCACTAACAAGATATGCGGTGGTTTCTCCACTAGGATAACTTTTAAAATTTAAGTCAAACCTTTTAATTGAAATACAAGAATATTAATTTTGAACCTATCAATTCCAGAATTCTCCTTAAGCACATATGAGACACTTTCTCTACAATATGATTCATAAAAAAATCATCCTTTTATTTTAGCATAAAAACTTTTACATACTCAACGCCATCATAAACAAAGATTTATGGATCAAATGTTTCTATATTAGCATATCTTCCTCATTCTACTTGAGTTTTGGTGGTTAATTCCAATCTACAAAGTATCTAGAATCATAAAAAAATTAGTTTTAATATCGTAATCATTTTGATAAAAAAGTTATCTTATTTTTTTATATACTTCTATACCAAGTTTTCAAAATTAACCATGAATTTATGATCACTCTTCTCACAATCCACTTGCTTTCTTTTCTTTATTTCCATTAAAAAACGAGATAATTCTTTAAATTATTTCTGTAATTTTATCACCGATAATTGATGAGTCAATTCTAAAACATGTATGTAAATGTTTTCTATCAGTAGTTACTAAACATCCTTTTCTCAAGAAAGAACCATATGATCCTATCCTACATGAGCTTGTTCTATTATGTGATTACCTTTTTCAACAATAGTTATTCAAAAACACATAACAATTAACCACTAGGAATTATTGTGTTCTACTACCAACTAATACAAAGCTCTGATATCAACAAGTGTAAAGCTCTAATACCATTAATGCAAAGCTTTGATATCAACTAATATAGATGGGAGAAAAAAACACAAGAAATATAGCAAGAAAAAGCAACACAAAATCTAGTAGAATAGAGTCTCCATACAAAACATTAATTTGAATTTTTATAATTGAATATTTTCTCTTTAAGTAATTTGTTGAAAGACAAGCTAAACAACTCTATTTATAATAGGAAAAACATTATAAAAAAAAAATATCTGAACCAAATAGGAAAAAAAATATCAACTAGAAAAATATAGCAACTCCTAAACAATTATTTTTGGGCCTTATTTAAATAATTTTACAAGCTCTAATTATTATGAAATACTAACCCAATAAGAAATTGGGCATTTAGAATCTCCTAGAAACATTTCAATCCGTTTGAATTCTCAGATCAAAAGTTATATTAGTTATTATAAGGTTATATGTTATAGAAAAATCTCCTGTATTAGTCAATTTAATGGTCGAATCTCTTCTTATTTTTACCCTTTTTTTATGCAAAGATTGCTCAGATATCTCTTACGATAGAATGAAAACTTTATAAGGAAAACTTAGGGCTAGGCTTTATTTTATTTTTTTTATTTCTATGATAATATTTATTCTTATCGACTCACAACACAATACCTTAATAAAACATATATTGCTTTGGATTAGAATTGGGGAATTAATGATGTTCCAATATGATTTTGACTTGGCTTAACACTTATGAAACCTCATACTCTCATTAAAAGTCTAAGAGATTATGATTAGTAGTTAATATGATTCCTCAGTCTATATGCTTTACACCTATAAGCCTCGAGTCTAGCTTTTAAGGTTTAAGGTTTGTTTGCTTGGGCAACGAGGGACCCTTATAAAATTATAATGTTAGCCAACTTTCCTCGTATGTAATGGCTAAAATCGTCCTTTAGGATGCCTTTATGTATACATGCAATAAATTCCAAAATGCCTATTTGAGGAACTATTTTGGTAAGATGGAAAAGGTAATCAATGATGAAAGTTTATTATCCATTTTTTCATGGAAGTCTAAGTAGTGTTACTGATTAGTACTTAAAAGTGTATTTTTATCAAGGTTTTACATCATCATTTTGCACTTGAAGTATCAATAACTCCTTAACTAAAGTATATTTTATAATAACATATCTAATAATATAAGATACCTTTAATTTATAGTAAATATTCATTTTAAATGCATGTCTATCATATAAATGAAAGGATTGATTGATGAGTTTAAAAACTGAAATTGAAAGGACAAAGAGATGGCCAAACTTAGAAAAGAGATGCAGGACTGGATCCATTAAAAATACAAATATTTTGTATTTGATGACTTGAGAAACATGTCATTTCTACACATTTTGATATTTTATAATTTCATAAACAATTTATAATTGTACTTGCTTAGACATTTATTGTTCAAGCTAAGATTGCAAGATTCATTGTATCTAAAACATTTATCTTCCTTGGATTTGAGATTTCAATTTCATTACCTTCTAAAATATTTTAATAAAATCAACGATGAGAATTCATCTTAAAATTTTATATGATCCCCACTTTATATGGCTAAATCATTGGTCTTGTGTCAAGGGGTAAGAAGAATATTTTAATATTGTGGAAACCTTTAATAGTTTTTGGATAAGTAGGATAATTATCACCAAGCAAGAAAACTTTTTTACTATTTATTTTTCTGTCAAATTATTGAATATATTCTCAGAATAAAATCATAGTCATCTATGCTTATTTGTTGGCATGATACTTGCAATTTATATTGTTCAAGGTCACATTCTTAAAACATAGTGGTTTGGTATACTTGTCAAAGAACCATATAAAAGTTTTCT
>NW_011500050.1:36517-49065 GCF_000495115.2 Populus euphratica | reverse complement strand
TTTTTTTTTTTTTCTTTTTTTTAAAAAATAAATACATACAATTTAAAACATCATGCATCTTTAACCCATGTAACGAGCTTTCAGCTAATGACTCCCAGACCAGTTGGTCTTAGGGCATTAGGTGTTAAGACACCCCTACGAGCTTAGTAACTCGGGTCGCAGATACTGATATGTAGATAGTGCAATGTTTGATTTCCTTAAGCTTTTCTCCTTAACCCATGTAACAAGTGTTGAGCTAATAACTCCCAAGTCAGTTGACTTTAGGATATTAGGTTCGGGCTTAATTACTTAGGTTAGGGAGGCTACGAAACCAAACTTATCTACATTTTTATTATTATCATTTTTTTCTTTTTTTTTTCCTTTTTTTCTTTTTTTTTTTAATTATATGCAATCCCTTTTCCTTAGTTGTTACCTTTAACAAAAGAACATAAATAATGTAATAATCCAATATGCAACCCACAATTATATGTTAAAGTGTGTGTGTGAAAATTAAGGTTTAAGAATATATGTTAAATGAGTATATGAGCAGAATTAAGTGATCATAATGCGAGAGTTTGTAAATCTGAATATTTCATGAAGTATTATAATAGACCTTGTTAAGAATGGTTACTAAGATGCGTCTCAAGAGTCATAAAAGTTCTCCTAACTCTGCCATCATAGTAACAACAATTTTGCACATGCTTTATGAAATAGAAAACACAGTTTTTTTTTTTTAACTACTACCCTCTCCCCTCAACTAAAATAAGATATTGTCCTCAATGTTTAAAGGTAGAAAGATAGAGTATAGAAGATATCACCTGAAATAACGAACATTGACAAACCTAAAACACACTGAAACAAATATAAGTAACAACAAAACACAATAATAAAACCAAAAGACACAAAGATTCACAAATGAAGGCTCAAATCTAATTTAAGTTTTTTACGGCTTTCCTTAGATGACCAATTTATGCGACTCATGGAAGGATCAATTACAGGAATGAAAGATTGTAGTTGGTCAATCAATTGTTCAGCAGTAGCAGCAGAGATTATGATTTGTCGTGCAGAAGATGTTAGAAATTCCTGTTCCACAGCATGATCAAGAAAAGACAACAACTTATCATAATAACTATTAACATTTAACAAACCTATAGGTTTATGGTGAATGTGCAGTTGGGCCCAAGAGGAAATATGAAAGATCTCTTCCAATGTGCCTAGACCACCTGGTAAAGCAATGAAGACATCAGCATGGTTAAACATTGGATTCATTCGAGTTGACATTGTGGAGACCTGAAGTTCCTTTCCAATTGTTTTTCCAATGATGTCCCCTTGTGCTAAAGCTTCGGGGACGACCCTCAAAACTTGACTACCTCCTAAAAATATAGCTATTGACACACCTCCTATTAACCCAAGACTACCTCCCTCATACACTAAATGAATCTTTCTCTCAGTTAGCACTTGACCAAGATGATTTGCTGATTCTAAAAACTCCTTTTCTTTCCCAGGACTAGATCTACCAAAAACACAAATACTTTTTATTTGATGACTTGAGGAACTTTCCATTTCTACACACTTCTATAATTGATGAATGTATGGGTTGAGTGCAAATGAAGGGAAGGAAGAGAGGATTTTATAGATGAGAAAATAAAAGGGCAATCATACCTCCTATGTGTAGGCCAGCTGGAGTCTCACTCTCTCTCTCTCTCTCTCTTTATTTATTTATTTATTTAAAAAAAATCATGTGTATGTACAGGTAGTTGTGATTGTGGCTCACATCTTCCCTTGGTTTTATGTCCAAGAACGGCTTAAACGCCCTCTATGGGTCGAGGATAGGCTTCCCATCTAGTTTTCTTAAAAACTGGCAAACAGGGTCTTTTTTAGTCAGATTCCCAAGACTAAGTCGATCATGTTCTTTATGAAATAGTGGCCATAAATCATGAATTCCACGATGCACATCTCCACTAGGATGTATCGCAAGAGTCAGTAGAAGATTATCTAAAGACTCCTTACTCAGGTCATCCTTAATGAATTATATTTTATCTTCACGGTTTATAGATATCATTCCTAAAGAACGATATTGTGTATTACAAGTCCATCTAGCACATCGATGACAGACTTTCAGTCATTTTGCACGACGTTTCTTTGCAAAAGTGCTTTTACCTGTTCCAGACATGTTTGAAATGAAGGAGTTAGAGGACTCACCTGATAGTCGGACCTTTACTTCAATCAACCAGCGAATATCTTCAAGAATTCCATGATTCATTAACAATCTCAATCTTGCACATCCAGCACAGTAAATTTTTATAATCGCATTCTGAGGCAGAGCCGAAAAATACTTTTTCAATTTTTCAAGATTAGTGTCCATTATCAAATGAGAATCAGAAGAGAGATTCAAAAAATTGCATAAATATATACACATATATCAGTTATTATAGAAAACTGAAAGAACCAACTTAAGTCAGGGAGTACCGTTGTCCGTCTTTTGACCGAGGTGAAAGAAACTAGCAAAAATCACTCAAAAAGAAACACAAAAAAAATAATGTGAAAAAAACAAAATAATCAACCTTTGTCTATAAGATCATTCAAACCAGTGGATTCATTTTCACTCGGAAAATTATCAAACTAAGCTTTCAAACAATGTCCATTTTTCTTAAAAACATTGTCATTCATTGAATTCTCAATATCACAGGCCCCATAAGGATTGCTCCATCTTGATCTAGCTCTCTAGGGAATGCATCGAGTTGAGAATTATAAAACAAAACTTTTGACCAGTATCAACTTTTTGACAATTTTCACAAGTTTTGCAGAATGCATTTGTGTCCTTGAACATGGTGGGCCAATAAAATCCATTTTGATATATTTTTGTAGTTGTCTTTTATGACGAGAAATAACTTCCACATGCTTTAGAATGGCAAAGTTTAATGACACTACTTACCTTATTGTCGGGAATGAATCTTTGAAATATTTGATCAGGACAATATTTGAATAAGTTAGGGTCCTCACAATAAAAGCTCTTTACTTCGTTCAAAAACTTTTCTTTGTCTTGGGTACTCCAATCTGCTGGCAAATCTCCTAAAGCAAGAAAATTGATATTTTTATCATACCAAGGCATTGGATTAAGAGAAAGTAAGGATTCGTTAGGAAAGTAATCATCAATTGGTGTGATGTCAGATGTCGAATTTGGTGTCACTTTTGACAAAAGATCCGCATCAACATTTTTGGTGCATTTTTCATCCATGATTTCTTCCTCAAAATAAATCATTTGCAAATCTTTAGATTCATCCAACTCATTTTTACTTAAAGTAAATTCAAGATTATCATAAACTAATTCCTCAACATGATCTACTTCTTGTAAATCATTATCATCTCCAGGTTGCTTGCAAATGTTGAAAATATTCATCTCCAATGTCATGTTTCTAAATGATAGCTTCATTAGTCCATTCCTACAATTAATCAATGCATTAGAAGTTGCAAGAAATGGACGTCCTAAAATAACAGGAAATGAATTACATACTTCAACAGGTTGTGTGTCCAAGACAATAAAATCTACAGGATAAATGAATTTATCGACTTGTACTAACACATCTTCAATTGTTCTTGTAGGCACTTTTATAGATCTATCGGCAAGTAAAAAAGTTATAGAAGTTGGTTTTAACTCACCTAGATTGAGACTCTGAAAAACTGAATATGGAAGTAAATTCACACTAGCACCGAGATCAAGTAAGGCTCTTTCAATTTTATGTTCTCCAATAAAGCAAGAAATTATAGGACAACCAGGGTCTTTATATTTCAAAGCATTATTGTTCTGAAGAATAGCACTTACTTGTTCGGCTAGAAAGGCTTTCTTTTTCACATTTAGTTTCCTCTTCACAGTGCATAGATCTTTCAAAAATTTAGCATAGGAAGGAATCTATTTAATAGCATCCAGCAAAGGTATATTGATTCTTACCTGTTTGAAAATTTCAAAAATTTTAGAGTTGTGATTGACTTTTCTTTGTTTGGTTATGGCATGAGGAAATGGAAGCGTTGGCGGTGAATCAGTCATTTCTTTGCAATTTTCAAATTCAATCCCTTCCTTACCCTCAGAGATTGACTTATCATCTTTCTTATAAGGTTCAAGAGAGCATCATCTTTCTCATAAGGTTCAAGAGAGGGTTTTTCAATAACCTTACCACTGCGAAGAGTAGTGACTGATTTGACTTGATCCATGTGTTGGCTTCCGGAACTACTTGCATTTGCATTGTATTGCCCCTTAGGATTTTGTTGTGGTTGAGATGGAAACTTACCTTTCTCTTGGAAACTGAGAGCAGATGTTAATTTTGTAAGAGTATCTTTAAAATCTGTCATGTTTTGAGCAAGTTGAGTATTGATTGTCTCTTGCTTTTTAATGAATGCATGCAATGTTTCCTTAAGATTTCTTCTAGGAGGTGGAGCATAAGGAGGTGCATATCCATGAGAATTTTGGAAATTATGGTGTGCTTGAAATGGTGGTTGTGAAGTTTGTGCATTGTTGTTCTCACTCTTCCAACTAAAATTTGGGTGATTTCTCCAACCAGGGTTGTATGTTTGCGAGTATGGGTTATGGTTGGCCTTTTGGAAGCTATTTAAAGCATAGGCTTGTTCATGGAGACATTCCTTAAAAGAAGGCGAGGTTGGACAATCGTTGGTTGAGTGTTCATTTATTTCACAGATTTAACACATAATGTTTTCAATATATTTTAATTGACCACTCTTTTTCAATTCTAGTGCCTCGACTTTTCTAGCTAAAGATGCAAACTTAGCTTGGAGGTCATGATCTTCCCTAAGGTTGTACATACCTCTACTAGATGTATGAGGTTGAGTTTTACTCGGTGCCTCATAAGTACCCGCGGTGTCCTAATTTTGAGCATTTTCAGCTAACAAGTCTAAGTATTCCATTGCACATCAATTCAACCATTTACGTATCTCTAGGTATTAACCCTTCATAAAAATATGAAACCAATCTCCATGTTTCAAAGAGAAAGTAAGAGCATGATCTTGATTTGGAAACCAAGATGCCTAAATGCATGGCAAATGCCTCCTTTTATAGGCCAAAATTGGGAACTATTGATTTGATGACTAATTGATAAGTGGGTGACCAACTCTTGGCTTGGTGACAATCCTTATCTTCTCTTGTCTGCCCAAAACGTCATTGATAATGTCAAAATTGGAGCCACTTGAAACATGAAAGTTGTAGGCAATTGTCTCAGCTTTTTTGTGTAAAAACTTCAGCTCATTTCAACTTTTAGAACTCCAGATATGGCCAAAATACTGAACAGTGCTCGGGCTGGAGGACAGATTCGGGCTTCTTTGTTGTTGCTATAATTTATACTTGAAAATGACCTTTTTAGATTTGGGCTCTATATGAAAGTTGTAGGCCTATGTCTTAACTTTCCATCCATATAAAGTAGACCTAAATCTGAGATCTATAGTTCCAGATATGACCCAATTACCGAACAGTGTTCCGGTTTGGATTGCACCGACATCTCTTTTCTAAGTTTGGCCATCTCTTTATCCTTTCAATTTTAGTTCTTAAATTCATCAATCAATCCTTTCATTTATGTGATAGGCCTGCATTTAA
This sequence comes from Populus euphratica, assembly GCF_000495115.2. Classification (NCBI taxonomy): domain Eukaryota; kingdom Viridiplantae; phylum Streptophyta; class Magnoliopsida; order Malpighiales; family Salicaceae; genus Populus; species Populus euphratica. The sequence continues at coordinate 43,487 of NW_011500050.1, read as the reverse complement.
AATGAACATTTACCACAAATTAAAGGTATCTTATATTATTAGATATATTATTATAAAACATGATTTAGTTAAGGAGTTATTGATACTTCAAGTGCAAAATGATGATATAAAACCTTGATAAAAATGCACTTTTAAGTGCTAATCACATGGTCTTTTTTAGTCAGATTCTCAAGACTAACATGTTTGACATAGTCTTGGAAATCTGACTAAAAAAGTCCCTGTTTGCTAGTTTTTCAGAAAACTAGATGGGAAGCCTATCCCCGACCCATAGAGGGCGTTTAAGTCGTTCTTGGACACAAAATCAAGGGAAGATATAAGCCACAATCACAACAACTTGTACATACATATGTTTTCGAGAGAGAGTCCAGCTGACATACATATGGGTGATATGATTGCATTTTTAATTTTTCATCTATAAAATCTTCTCTTCCTTACTTTCATTTCTACTCAACCCATACATTCAACAGATAAAGAAATGTATAGAAATAGAAGGTTCCTCAAGTCATCAAATAATAAATATTTTTGTTTTTGATGGATCTAGTTCTAGGAAATCATCTTGGTCAGGTACTAGCTAAGAGAAAAATTCATTTAGTGTATGAGGAAGGCAGCCTTGGATTAATAGGGAGAGTGTCAATAACTGTATTTTTAAGAGTTAGTTAAATTTTGGGGGTTGTCCCCAAAGCTTTAGCAAATAGGATCATTGGAAAAACAATTGGAGAGGAACTACATGTATCTATAATGTCTGATCAAATGAATATAATGTTTAAACACGCTAATGTATTTATTGACTTACCAAGTGGTCTAAGCACATTAAAAGAGATCTTTTATATTTTTTTTTAGGTCTAACTGCACATTCACCATAAACTCATAGATCTGTTAAATGTTAATAGTTTTTATGATAAATTGTTATCTTTTCTTGATTATGCTGTGGAACAAGAATTTCCAATATCTTCAGGATGACAAATCATAATCTCTGCTGCTATTACTCAATAATTGATTGACCAATTGCAATTTTTCATTCTGGTAATTGATCCTTCCATGAGTCGCATAAATTGGTCAACTAAGAAAAGCTATAAAAAGCTTAGATTGGATTTGAGTCTTCGTTTGTGAATCCTTGTTTCTTTTGGTTTTATTCATAATATATTATTTTATTTTGTTATTTCTTATATTTGTTTAAGTGTGCTTCAAGTTTGTCAGTGTTCGATGTTTCAAGTGATATCTTCTGTAATCTATCTTTCTACCTTAGAACATTGAGGTCAATGTCTCGTTTTGGTTGGAGGGGAAGGGTAATAGTTGATATTACAAAAAAAAAATTAACTAACTGTGTTTTTTATTTCATAAACCATTTGTAAAATTGTTGTTACTAGGATGATAGAGTAAATGATTTCTTTTGTTAAAGTGACTCTTGAAATCCATCTTAGTAAATATTCTTTTGTTAAAGTGACTCTTGAAACCCATTTTAGTAAATATTGTTCACAAGGTCTAGTAGAATACTTCTTGAAATATTCAAGTTTATAAACTCTCGCATTGTTATCACTTAATGCTGCTCATATACTCATTTAACAAGTATTCTTAAACCTTTGTTTTTATACATACACTTTAACATATGATTATGGTTTGCACATTGGATTATTATATTATTTATGTTCTTTTATTAAAGGTAACAACTAAGGTAAATGGATAGTATATAAATTGCCAAAAAAAAATAAAGATAATAGAAATATAGATAAGTTTGGTTTCGTAGCCCCCCTAACCTAAACAATTAAGTTAAAATAGGTGTTTTAACACCTAATGCCCTAAAGTCAACTGACTTGGGAGCTATTGGCCCAACGCTTATTACATAGGTTAAGGAAAAAAGCTTAAAGGAATAAAACATTGCACTATCTATGTATAAGTATCTGCAACCCGAGTTATTAAGCTTGTAGGGGTGTCTTAACACCTAATACCTTAAGACTAACTGGTTTGGGAGTCATTAGCTGAAAGCTCATTACATGGGTTAAAGATGCATTGTATTTATAATTTATATATACAAAAGAAAAAAAAGAAAAAGATAATAATTTCAACTCAAAAAAGTTAACCTTAAGTATTAGAGCACAAATTTTGTTTTCTTCCAAGTAAAGCCTCATAACTATGTGTTAATATATTAAGCAGAAAAAAATGTTTATTAATATCTTGTTTAAGAGGTATTGAGCAGATATATAAATTTAAAGAGAGTTTGTTTATCTAGATAAATAAATGGAAGTTGAATGATGAATGTCTTTCTTTGTGACATGTGAAAAACATTTTCTATTTTAATGCTTTAATTACTAAGGACTAGTAACAAACTAGTTGGGAGGTGTGATTAGTACTTAAAACTGTATTTTTATCAATATTTTATATCATCATTTTGCACTTAAAGCATTAATAACTCCTTAGCTAAAGCATGTTTTATAATAACAAGTCTAATACCATAAAATACCTTTAATTTATGGTAAATGTTCATCCTAAATGTAGGTCTATTGCTTGACCGCTTTTTATGATCGGCTTGTTTTAACTCGCAAGTGCACGAATGTGCGATGTAGCAATTAACTCGGTAAGATCGAGGTCATATCCACAGAGAGCTAGATCTAGAAATTAAGCTAGGTAACAAAAAAAAAACTCAAGAGAAATTAAATTAACAATAACTTGGATGAAAATAATTGATGGATTTGTTTTCAAAGATGAAAAAGTGTAAATAGATTTTAAATGACAAGAAAAAGTAAGTCTTGTTCCAAATCAATTTTAATGGTGATGTATTGGTGATTTCTTCAACATATATAAGATAACTCAACCTAATATCAACGATGGTGATATTAGATCAGAAAATATTGCAATGAAGTTTAAAAAGATGAAGATTGATTATTGCTTAAGAATGAACAAGTACTTTCATATTAAGTAAGACATTGAATCAAGCAATCTCTATACCAAAACTAAAGCTTGTGCATAAAAATTCAAGATTATAAAATTACCTAAATGATTTCTAAAATTTCTTTGCAATAATAAATCATTCATGAAGAAAATGAGAAGATAAACATTAAGATTCATTCATATCCTAAAGAACTTACCTCAATCACCATCATCCTTGATTTGGATCCAAGAAAGAGATTAGCCAACCATGATTATATATAAGAATACTTCAATAAACATGAAATAACTTGAATTAAACTGAAATAATAAGTTTTACAAACTAAAGAACCGAAATCTATAAAGAAGAACACAACACAATTTCAGAAAAAATTCGGACACAAATCTGACTCTAACTTTGGACAGAACTTTGACCCTCTTAGAAGCCTCTCCTCGAGATGTCTATTAGATACATATTTATAGGAACTTCTGTCACCTTTCCAGATCATTAAAGAATAGCTCATTTGGACACCTGAGTCAAAAGTTATAGGCAAAACACCAAAAGGTGTTCTGAAAAATCAAATCAGGACAGCTTTGCAACCACTTTGGTGCACGTTTTTCTTCCTCATTTATGAGCTATCTCTTTCTTCTTTTTGACCCAAAATAATGTAAAAATGTCCCCTCCAGCTTTCCATCCATGTGCTTGCCTTCTTGGATCAATGGATTACCCAAAATAAATCAATTGTTGTTGTGTAGACATGTAAGATCATGGATTGTGTTTGGGCTGATTTGAAGGTTGATTTGGGGCTGATTTGGGGTTGAATTTAAGCATCAAATAAGTATACAAATATACTATTATTTGGGCTAAGATTGACATTGAAACCTTGAGTGTTTAATGGTTGAAGTTTGCACACAACATAAGGCAAGTTTGGGCTTGAAATAGATCATATGATATTCTTTTCTAGAATTGGAATAGAATTGATTTTTGGGACAAATTTGGAGCACTTATTTGAATCAAGATTTGCTTCAATCTTCAACTAAATGTCTCTTCAATTCTTTGTTCTGAATTCCGACGTTGAATTTCCTGAATTAATTCATTTAAGCTCCAAAAACCTATCGAAACATTAAAACAAACTTCATTACTAAAAAGCACATCAATTATTATAAAAAAACCAAATAAAAACAATAAATACATATGTAAAATAAGAGACTTAATGACACTTTTGATGCATAATCACCTATCACATAAATAAAAGGATTGAATGATGAGTTGAAATATTAAAATTGAAAGGACAAAGAGAGGGTGAAACCTGGAAAAGAGATGTTGGTTTAGTTTAAACTGGAACACTAATCGGTAATTGGATCATACCTAGAGCTGTAGAACTTGGATTTAGGTCTATTTTATATGGATGGAAAGTTAAGTGATTAGTACTTAAAAGTGCATTTTTATCAAGGTTTTATATCATCATTTTGCACTTGAAGTATCAATAACTCCTTAACTAAAGCATGTTTTATAATAACATATCTAATAATATAAGATACCTTTAATTTATGATAAATGTTCATTTTAAATGCAGGCCTATCACATAAATGAAAGGATTGACTGATAAGTTTAAGAACTAAAATTGAAAGGAAAAAGAGATGGTCAAACTTAGAAAAGAGATGTTGATGCAGTCCAAACTAGAATACTGTTCGATAATTGGGTCATATTTAGAGTTGTAGATCTTAGATTTAGTTCTACTTTATATGGATAAGAAGGTAAGACATAGGCCTATAAGTTTCATATAGAGCCAAGATTTAAAAAGGTTATTTTCAAATCCAAATTATAGCAACAATAAAGAAGTCTAAATCTGTCCTACAACCCGCGCACTGTTCAGTATTTGGTCCATATCTAAAGTTCTAAATGTCCAAATGACCTTCATTTTTCTTTCATAGAAAGCTGAGAAAATTTTGCTATAATTTCAATTAAATGGTTCCAATTCTGAAGTTATCAATGATGTTTTGGGTAGACAAGAGAAGATAAGGATTGTCACCAAGTCAAGAGTTAGCCGCCCACTCATCAATTGGTCATCAAATCAATAGTTCCTAATTTTGGCCTACAAAAGAAGGCATTTGTCATGCATTTAGGCATCTTGGTTTCTAGATCAAGATCATGCTCTTGCTTTCTCTTTTTATATTTTTATAATGTTTAAGATTTTTTTCCATTAATATCAAGTTTATGCCTTTCATTTCCTTTCCTTTACTTAGTTAACTTTTATCTTGTTTATGTTCTTATTTTGTTTATTTATTTTTCTTTCTTTCATCATATTTAACTAAGTTTATTATATCAAGGTGAAAAGGTTACACTAATGGTGTAAGAATAAGTATAGTGTAAACTTAACATGGACTTTAATGTTTGATACTAACATGTTTTGTATTTGTTATCTTGTTCACTCTTTAATACTTTGCTTGTTAAATGACTAATATTGATTTATGTTGTATAACACTTGGTACAACAAATGCTTGGCACTTTCGTAGTTCATACTGTATGGTATAACCGACACCTGAGCTATGAAAGGAACTTGATTTGTTGTTAATGATTAGTACTTAAAAGCGCATTTTTATCATGGTTTTATATCATCATTTTGCACTTGAAGTATCAATAACTCCTTAACTAAAATATGTTTTATAATAATGTATCTAATAATATAAGATACCTATAATTTGTGGTAAATGTCTATTTTTAATGCAGGCCTATCACATAAATGAAAGGATTGATTGATGACTTGAAGAACTTAAATTGCAAGGATAAAGAGATGGCCAAACTTAGAAAAGAGATGTCGGTGCAATCCAAACCGGAGCATTGTTCGGTAATTGGGTCATATCTGGAGCTACAGATCTCAGATTTAGGTCCAATTTATATGGATGGAAAGGTAAGACATAGGCCTACAACTTTCATATGGAGCCCAAGATCTAAAAAGGCCATTATCAAGTCCAAATTGTAGCAACAACAAAGAAGCCCGAATCTGTCTTCCAGCCCGAGCACTGTTCGGTATTTTGGCCATATCTGGAGTTCTAGAAGTCCAAATGAGCTGAATTTTTTACACAAGAAAGCTGAGACAATTGCCTACAACTTTCATGTTTGCAACTGGCTCCAGTTTTGACGTTATCAATGACGTTTTGGGCAGACAAGAGAAGATAAGGATTGTCACCAAGTCAAAAGTTGGCCACCCACTTATCAATTAGTCATCAAATCAATAGTTCCCAATTTTGGCCTATAAAAGGAGGCATTTGCCATGCATTTAGGCATCTTGGTTTCCAGATCAAGATCATGCTCTTCCTTTCTCTCTTTGTATTTTTTGTAATGTTTATGCTTTGCTTTCATTAATATCAAGTTTATGCCTTTCATTTCCTTTCCTTTACTTAGTTAACTTTTATGTTGTTATTTTGTTTATCTATTTTTCTTTCTTTCATTATGTCTAGCTAAGTTAATTATGTCAAGGTGAAAAGGCTACACTAATGGTGTGAGAATAAGTATAATGTAAACTTAATATGGACTTTAATGTTTGATACTAACATGTTTTATATTTGTTATCTTGTTCACTCTTTAATACTTTGCTTGTTAAATGACTAATCTTGATTTATGTTGTATAACACTTGGTACAACAAATGCTTGGCACTTTCATAGCCCATAATGTATGGTATAACCGACACCTGAGCTATGAAAGGAACTTGATTTGTTGTTAACATAAGTTATAATCATGAATGCTTGACGAGATTTACAAGTATTAGCATTAATTGAATAAGATGACTAATGTAATTATGTTAACAATATATAATCTGATTGGAACCTCCTTTGTGTGTGGTTTCCAATTCAATAATAAGAGTTTATACTATACTTGTTTGATATACCATTAGTGGAACCTCTAACCTTGACATTTGTTATTATTATTGTTTAATCCTTACATTAATATTCCATCTCCAAGTTCTCATTATCATCTTCTCTTCTTCTTCTCTTTCTTTATTATTATTATTATTATTATTATTATTATTATTATTACTACTACTACTACTACTACTACTACTACTACTACTACTACTACTACTACTACTACTACTACTACTACTA
>NW_011500050.1:27691-36379 GCF_000495115.2 Populus euphratica | reverse complement strand
CTCCTTGTGGTTCGACCCCGGTCTTGCCGGGTTATTTATTACTTCGACACTCCTGCACTTGGGAGAAGACATCAATCTTTTAGTCGTGTCAGTTAACATAAGTTATAATTATGAATGCCTAACGAGACTTTCAAGTATTAGCATTAATCTAATAAGATAACTAATGTAATCATGTTAACAATTTATAATCTGATTGGAACCTCCTTTGTGTATGGTTTCCCATTGAATAATAAGAGTTTATACTATACTTGTTTGATATACCATTAGTAGATCCTCTAACCTTGACATTTATTGTTATCATTGTTTAATCCTTACGTTAATCTTCCATCTCAAAGTTCTCATCAACATTTTCTTCTTCTTCTTCTTCTTTTTCTTCCTTATAATTATTATTATTACTACTACTATTTTTATTATTATTGTAATTATTGTTAATATTGTTGTTGTTATTGTATTATTGTTATCTATAATTTATATAATTAACCCCGGTCTTGTCAGGTTATTTATTACTTCGACACTCCTACACTTGGGAGAAAATATCAATCTTTTGGTCGTGTCACTAAGACATAGGCTTAAAACTTTTATGGAAGGCAAAACTCAATTTTGCTATTTGAAAGTCCAAATCTTAGCAACAACGGAGAAGTCTAAATATGTCCTACAGCCTAGACACTATTTAGTGTTTAGCCTAAATCTCAAGTTCTAGGAGTATAAATGACCTAAATTTTTTTCCTAGAAAGCTGAGAATATTTCCTAGAACTTTCATGATTTAAGTTTGTTTGAATTCTGACATTAGCAATGACATTTTTGGTAGATAAGAAGATAAGGATTATCACCAGGTCAAGATATGGTTACCCACTTAACAATTAGTCATCAAATTAATAGTTACCAATTTTAGGCTATAAAAGAAGGCATTTGCCATGCATTTAAGCATCTTGGTTTCCATATCAAGATCATACTCTTGCTTTCTCTCTTGGTATTTTTGTAATGCTTAAGTTTTGCTTTCATTAATCTTTTGTTTATGCTTCTCATTTCCTTTCCTTTATTTAGTTAACTTTTATCATATTTATATTCTTATCTTGTTTATTTATGTTTCTCTTCTTTCATTATGTTTAGTTAAGTTTATTATGTCAAGGTGAAAAGGTTACATTAATGATGTAAGATTTGTTCACTTTTAATACTTTACTTGTTAAATAGTTAATCTAGATTTGTGTTGTATAACACTTAGTACAACAGATACTTGGCACTTTTATAACCTGAGTGTATAGTATAACCGACATGTGTGCTATGAAAGAAACTTGATTTGTTGTTAATATAAGTTATAATCATGAATACCTGACAACATTTACAAGTATTAGTATTATTCGAATAAGATAGCTAATGTAATCATGTTAACCATTGATAATTCGATTGGAACCTTCTTTGTGTGTGGTTTCTAGTTAAGTAATAAAAAGAGTTTATAGTGTACTTGCTTGAAATATCAAAGTCCTCTTTAACTTCTTATTCTTCATATTATTATTATTATTATTATTATTATTATAGTTGACCTCCCTATGATTCGCCTTCGATCTTGCCAGGTTATTTATTACTTTGACATTCCTGTATTTGGAAGAAGACATCAATCTTTTGGTTGTGTCAGCCACTCTTTCTTGGTATACGAGATCAGATGGGAATAAGATCAATAAATGGAAGGATCTAGCTAACATGCTCACATACCAATACAAATTCAACATGGAAATGGGACATGATCGGTCAAGCATAGGAACAATTAAGAAAAAGGATGAATAATCAGTTAAGAAATATGATTAGTATTGGTGAGAAACTGCATCTTAGATTTGACATCCCTTTTTAGAAAAAAGATATAATCTCTAATTTCATCAACACCTTTAAGAACCTATTTTATGAATACTTGTTTGGGAAACAAGTTCGCTAGTTTTGTGGATACCATACTTGTACATAGGCAATTAAAGTTTGGAGAATTAATCAATGTAGATTTAATTGAGTTATCTACATTGATTAAATTTTAATTAAACCAACCTCTTAATCAATTTAATTTCAAACCTAACCTAGGTCTTAAATTTGCTTTAACATGCCAAGCTAACTTTTCCAATACTGATTTAGTTACTTAGTAGATATGTTACTCATATTCCATCATAGACTAGGTAAATTTTTTCTTTAATGGAAAAAACATTTTAAGGTAAAAAAATCTAAGACCCAAGTCATTACTTTAATTGGTAATTTAAATAATACAAAAAAAATATAAGAGTAATAAATAAACTAACAATGAAAAATGAAAATGATAAAAGGTAAAAAGAATCGGACCTAAGTCTATCCAGATTATCAAACAATCAAATAGTGAAGGGTGAAACTATAAAACATTATTAAAAACAAAAAAAAAAAAACAAAAAGCCTTGTCAAACCAAGTGAACTTGAAAATTCCTTGATCATAGGTACAAGATTAAGATAATCTTATAAGGAAAAAAGCATGAAAACAAGTTTGAATGACAAAATTAAAATAAATATATTTTAAAAAAAATAAAAGTTAACTCATGTTAACCTATAAAACTGATGATTAGTCATGAACTCAAGGCTAATTCTATAGAAAGCAAAATATAAAAAAAATAACAAAGCAAAACTAAAAAAGAAAGAAAGAAAGAAAGAAAGAAAACATTAGCTTTAAAAAAATAAGGAAAAGAAAAACAAGTGAACCTCTCTATACTCTCAACTAATTTAATTTTAAAAGATGAAATAATTAAAAAATATTAATAAAAAACTTGTGATAACAAAAATATATAGCAACAAAAAGAATGGGGATAAAATTTACTAGGAAAAAACTCAAGATTGATGAAATTATAAGAAAAAATCAATTTTAAAAGTATACCAAATAAAGCAAATAACAATAAAAAAAGGACCAAGTTTAAAAGATTAAAGAATCACAGGGGATGAAATTAAAAAATATTTATAATTTGATAAATTATTTATAGATTAAAAAATGATAAAGGGTGAAATTAAAAAATATTTGTAATTTAATAAATCTTTTAAAATTAAAAAAATAGTAATCAAAAGGACATGTATAAAATATGAAAGAGAAATAAATTTCAAGGGCTAATTTATTTTTTTAAAAGGGAGTAGTGTTAAATTTGAGGTGGAGAAAGAAAAAGAAAGAAATTTATGTCGTCGCCAAATCCAAAGCATGTTAGGGGAATACACCATCTCATTATATCAAGGGCATCAACACCTTTCAAATATTATTTGGACTGGTTAGATAGCTCTATACATGTCAATTGAATGGTGTGAGGGTCATTCACACACTAGTGTGTAGGTTTTTTTTTTATATTTATATTATAATAATACCCATATTAATCTTTAAATTTACAATAACATTAATATAAAATGATTTTAAAAAACCTTTATGAGAGAGTTATGCTGATTTTTTCTTTAAGGTCATTAAAGCAATTATACTATATAAAAAATTAAAGAGACTATAATGCCCTTCATAGGCATTATAACTTTTTAAACAATAATTAGTAATTTTACTATGCAAAGAAATGGAATGACCAATCTAAATCCACATAATTTATAAAAAAACAATTATGTCATAGTAAAAAAATTAACTTGCCTTCAATGTTAAGTTAAAAGATGTATTGGCTAATGACCAATTTTACCATTACTATATTATAATGAATAGTGTTAGGAGTCTTAGTGACCATTAATTTTTTCTTAAGAGAATTAGGTTTTCTTAATTTAGATTCTCTCCTCTTTTAATAAATCTCCTTCTTAAAAACTTTAATTCATGCGTTTCTCCTTCTATTTAATTAGTCATAGTCATTATTTTTTTCTCTCTTGTTTCTTGTTTTTTTTTTCTATTTTTATATAGTGAAGTTCTAGATTGGTTTTTTTTTTATCACTACTAAAAAAACAGAAGCTAGTAGCATCAAGGTTAAGCAACGGAAGAGTTTTGTTGCTCATTCAGCAACGAATTAACAATGGAATTTATATGTATAATTTTTTTTGCTAGTAACAACGAAAAATCCTTTCCTGGTTACTCTTCTTTCTTGGTTTAATACTGAGTGCAATAAATAGTATTGGAGAATTCATTACTTATGTCACACACAAAAATACTGCATTGTTTGTGCCACACTTTTATATGGTAGATTAGAAACTAATCTTGTTGGACTTTATCATGATGATGCTCTTCAAAAGGATATCAAAGTTTAAGCAACTAGCTAGAGCTCATTTATTCTAAAAAAAGGATAGCATACCTTGCAAATACTTCAAATCACGAGGAATTATCAACATTACCGTTATGAAAACTTTTCACTCCTATCCAACATAAGCAAATGATTGTTTATAGATTCAAGCAATTAGAATGTTTTTGCCTTACCAAACAGATTCTTATTAATCTTGAATCGAACAGGATGGAGATCGTTAATGCAAACTACTCTTCTTGTATTCTATCTGCTCATAGAAGAAAAAAAAAGAATAGGAGGAAGAATGAGATGAGTAAGTCAAGCTCCCCTAAATGTTAACATAGCTAAAGAAGTAATTATTATTTACTTTTTTTTTTCACAATACAAACCACTGACCACATCATCTATTTAAACACAAACAAGAAGAGGTAAAGATATTAAATCTCTATGATATGCTCTACTAGGATGAGTCTAAGGTTTCCAGGAATGGTAATTACATTAAAGCTATATTAATATTCCAAGATATGCTCTACTAAGATATGCTTTGTCCTTGTTTTGAATCCAAGATTTACTCAATCAATTCGTTGAAATTTTCTTAGTTGGTTGAACTACCATAACATGCTGGGTTGTTGTCATTGATACACCAATCATCCTTCAACATCTCTTTTCTTAGCTAATTGACCTACCATAATATACTGGGTTATTGCCATTAATACACCAATCATCCTTTAACATCTCTCCATTACTGTAGAATAAATTGTGGGAGGTTACAGCGTGTTGGGTTGTATTAATACCCTTCTTTAAACTGTGTTGGGGTCGAAGGTAGAGTTTGGTTCAAAAATGACTAGGTGCTTCCTTGGACATTGGTTTGGTGAAGAGGTTTGTTACTTACTCTATAGTGGAGATATGTTGAGTTATGAGGTGTCCAAATGCAACTCGTTCACACACAAAATGATAATCTAACTTGATATATTTGTTGTGAGTATGAAACATTGGATTTATTATAATGTGAATAGCACTTATGTTATCGTAGTAGAGAGTTGGTATAGATGCTAGTAGAATCTGGAGATCTTTAAGGACAAATGACATCCATGTGAGTTTTGCTACTATATTTGTCATTGCTCAATATTCTACTTCGGTGCTTGATCGAGAGATTGTGGGCTGTTTCTTTGCACAACATAAGATGAGATTTCCTCCTAGAAATGTATAGTATCCTTTTGATAAAGCGTCTTATAGTGGGCACCCAGCCCAATCTACATCAGAGAAAGCACAAAAATCAAATGTTGTATTGGTAATAAAATGCAAACCTGAGTTAATTGTGCCTTTGACATATCTTAAGATCCTCTGGACCAATTTTAGATGCACAGTTGTGAGAGCATGGATGAATTATGAAGCATAATTCACATTGAATGAGAGATCTAGTCTTGTAAAGGTTAGGTACTTAAAGCTTCCACTAGTCCTCTATAATAACTTGGATCTTCAAACAGGACTTTGTTTGATGAGGTCTTGGTTTTAGCTTCAAGAAGTGTGCTTATAGGCTTGCAGTTAACCATGTTGGCTCATTCTAGGATGGTGAGAGCATAGTGAGATTGGGACAAGTGTAGTCCAGCTAATGTTTCTAATATCTTGATGTTAAGAAAGTGGTGAATGTGGGCCCAATCTATCATCGCGAATTCTATGCTTAAAAGCTTAATAGAGGACACTAATGTTATGGAGGAACCTGACAGCAAGATATAATTTACATAAAAAAGAAGAATTAGTGTGCCAAGGTTAGAGTGAAAGATAAATAGGAAAGGGTTGACTAGGCTACAAAAGAAATCATATTTAAGAAGAAATATACTAAACCGATCAAACTAAGCACGAGGTGTTTGTTTGAGACCATAGAGTGCTTTGTGAAGCTTGTACACATGTTTTGGAAAGCAAGATTAGTCATTCCTGAAGATTGTTCCATGTATATGTTTTATGAAATCAAACCATAAAGGAATGCATTTTTTACATCAAGTTGATGCATGGGCCATTTTTTAATAAGAGCTATGGTGATGACCATTTGTTTTCTTTTTGGTTTGATGATTGGAGAGATGGTTTCAGTGCAGTCCACACCATTCACTTGATAATACCTTTTTGCCACTACTCGAGCTATAAGACGATCTAATAAACCATTGTGTTTGAGTTTTAGTTTGAATGCCTATTTTGAAGTAATTACATGAATGTCTAAGGTGTGTGGAACAAGCTTCCAAGTTTGATTTTTATTGAAGGCTTTAAGTTCTTCATCTATTGTTGCCTTCCAACCAAGGTGAGATAAAACAGCTTGTGTGTTATATGGTTCATGAGGAATACTAGCTGAGAATATAGAGGAAATCAAGGCATTATTGGGATTGGGTTTGATCATTCTTGTTTTTCATCGAGTGATCATTGGAGATGCTAAGTTGTGCCGTGTTTGAATGATTGGTGAATGGACTTGTATGTATAATAAAGGATTGTTAAATGTTTGGTCAGACACGTCTTCCTATCCGTGAGATAAAATTTTATTTGCAATTTGGACTTATGGTGTTTCTTGCATGTTGGGTTGTGCCATGTCTAACGTAGATATAGGTTGAAGTTGTTATTGTCCAACCGTGTCTGAGAAGGAACCTGTTATACTGCTAGAGACAAATATGAGTGATGGCATATGAGGAAAAGGAATGGTAAATGATGGTGTTAATGCTTGTAAATCTGATTCAACAATATGTGTGGGGTGAATTTGTCGTAACCATGAGTCAAAAATTCTTATAACATGAGATGTAGGTGTTTCCATACTTTGTTTCTGTGTGGTTTTAAAAGGAAAAAAAATAGGAAGTTCATCAAAAAACACATAACAAAATAAAAAAAATTTCTACGTAATGGATGAAAACACTTGTATCCTTTATGTTTATCACTATAACCTATAAATATGCAAAGGATTGCTTTTGGATCAAACTTCTTTTGCCATGTATCCCATGTGTAAGGAAAACATTTGGAGCCAAACACATGGAGGGAAGTGGGAATTGTAATCGAGATGGTTTCCATAAAGTGTAAACTATGGTGTTTCATAATTAAGAGCAGATGTGGGTAAACAATTTCTATATTGTTTTAAAAGGAAAAAAAATTTCATAAAAAATCACATAACGAGATATAAAATTTTTTATGTTTAATGGATGAAAGCACTTGTATCCTTTATGTTTATCACTATAACCTACAAATATGCAAAGCACTGCTTTTGGATCAAACTTGTTTTGTCGTGTATCCTATGTTTAAGGAAAACATTTGGAGCCAAATGATTAGTACTTAAAAGTGCATGAGAGGGAAGTGGGAAATGTAATCGGGATGGTTTCCATGAAGTGTAAAATATGGTGTTTCATAATTAAGAGTAGATGTGGGTAAACGATTTATGAGGTAGATAGCAGTGGAAAAAGCTTTTATTAATAGAAACAATAGAGCACAACTATGAAATAACATGGTCATTCCAAGTTCTGATATTACTCTGTGTCTTCATTCAACTATACCTATTTGTTTTGAAGTGTACAGACATGATATATGATGTATTATTCTAGCAAAGAGGAAGTATGATGATAATTTGGAATTTATAAACTCTTCTCCTCCATCTAAGTGAAAAACCTTGTTCTTTTTGTTAAATTGTCTATCGATATATTGTTCAAAGGCTAAATAAGCATTTATAAAGTTAGATTTATGTTGTAAGGGAATGATCCAAGTATATTCAAAAAAATCATCAACTGAGCATGTATAATATCTGAATTTACCAATAGATAAAATAGGGGCAGGTCCCTATAAATCACAATGAATTTTTTTAAAAATACTAGAGCTTAAATGTTGAGAACTATAGAAAGGTAATCAAGTAAGCTTTCCTAACTGGTAACTATCACAAATATATTCAAATTTTATTCTGCCAACAACGTCAATTAACCCTTTGTTTTTTTAAAAATATAAAGCAGAAGAATGAGCATGTCATAATCTTTGATGCCAAATATATATGGTGCCAGATTTAAAACGATGAGAAAAATAAAGCTCCAGTGAAGTGGGAAGGATAAAGAGATCACCCTTACATCTCCCTTAAATCATTGGTTGTCTTATTTTTCATTTCTTAACATAAAAATCAACATTAGTGAATTCAAAATTAGCTGGAAGCTGACTTGTTAATTGACTTACTAATAGCATTTTTTTTTTCAAATGAGGGACTAGTAAAACATTAAGAAGAGGTAAGACTTTTTTTTTTTTGTTTAATGTTTGAGTCTCCGATACCAATTATTGGCAGAGTAAAGCCATCGTTTATAAGAACAAAATCAAATCCTTAATAATTTTGAAGATTAGTTAACATACCTTGTGTTCCTGTCATATGGTTTAAGGCACTATTTCTGAAATCCACTATGTTTCAACTATTGTATTATCCAAGGTAAGTGCTATCAGTGCTTGTGGTATGTCATTTAGTTGTGTTGGTCTTTTAGGCACCCTCTAATTTTGGCAATATGTC
>NW_011500050.1:17401-22016 GCF_000495115.2 Populus euphratica | reverse complement strand
AAAAAAAAAGTTCATCAAAAATAATATAACAAGATATAAAATTTTTTATGTTTGATGGATGAAAGCACTTGTATCCTTTATATTTATCACTATAACCTACAAATATGCAAAGCACTGCTTTTGGATCAAACTTGCTTTGTCGTGTATCCTATGTGTAAGGAAAACATTTGGAGCCAAACACACAAAAGGAAGTGGGAAATGTAATCGGGATGGTTTCCATGCAGTGTAAAATATGGTGTTTCATAATTAAAAGCAGATGTGGGTAAAAGATTTATAAGGTGGACAGCAGTGGAAAAAGCTTTTACTAATAGAAACAATGGAACACGACTATGAAATAACATGGTCATTCCAAGTTCTTGTATTACTCTGTTTCTTCATTCAACTATATCTATTTGTTTTGAAGTGTACAGACATGATATATGATGTATTATTCTAGCAAAGAGGAAATGTGATGATAATTTGGAATTTATGAACTCTTCTCCTCCATCTGAGTGAAAAACCTTGTTCTTTTTGTTAAATTGTCTATCGATATATTGTTCAAAGGCTAAATAAGCATTTATAAAGTTAGATTTATGTTGTAAGGGAATGATCCAAGTATATTCAGAAAAATCATCAACAGAGCATGCATAATATTTGAATTTACCAATAGATAAAATAGGGGCAGGTTCCCATAAATCACAATGAATTTTTAAAAAAATACTAGAGCTTAAATGTTAGAACTAAAGAAAGGTAATCTATTAAGCTTTCCTAACTGGCAACTATCACAAATATATTCAGATTTTATTCTGCCAACAACATCAATTAACCCTTTATTTTTTACAAAATATAAAGCAGAAGAATGAGCATGTCATAATCTTTGATGCCAAATATATATGGTGCCAGATTTAAAACGATGAGAAAAATAAAGCTCCAGTGAAGTGGGAAGGATAAAGAGATCACCCTTACATCTCCCTTAAATCACTGGTTGTCTTGTTTGTCATTCCTTAACACAAAAATCAACATTAGTGAATTCAAAATTAGCTGGAAGCTGACTTGTTAATTGACTTACTAATAGCATTTTTTTTTTCAAATGAGGGACTAGTAAAACATTAAGAAGAGGTAAGACTTTTTTTTTTTTGTTTAATGTTTGAGTCTCTGATACCAATTATTGGCAGAGCAAAGCCATCGTTTATAAGAACAAAATCAGATCCTGAATAATTTTGAAGATTAGTTAACATACCTTGTGTTCCTGTCATATGGTTTAAGGCACTATTTCTGAAATCCACTATGTTTCAACTATTGTATTATCCAAGGTAAGTGCTATCAGTGCTTGTGGTATGTCATTTAGTTGTGTTGGTCTTTTAGGCACCCTCTAATTTTGGCAATATGTCCTACCATCCCAAAGTATTGACATATTTCTTCACCATAAAGGTTTCTTTCATCAGACGTCATTCATCATTGTCCTAGTGAGAGAGGTTGTCTATGTTCTGTATGTGTTGATTGACTAGGGGAGTATCCATGGTGTTGGTCCTTTAGTTGTTTTGCTTGAAATCCTTTTCCTATTAAGGTGAATTGTTGTTGTGGCCTTGATATCTTATGGAAGATCATGGATATCAGGGCTATTGTTGTTCGTAGAAGGCTATTAGAGGGGTGAGTGCAGGAGTGTTTTTGGTTGAGAACTAGTTGCGTTTTTTATCAAGACTTTGAAGTTGTAAAACAAGCTCAGTGTATGATGGTCTTGGTAGTTTAAGCATGGCAATAGTAAAAGTTTCATATTGAGGACCAAGACTTGTGAGAAGATAAAATACCTTTTCTTTGTTTAGAACCAGTTTCCTAATTGCTGCAAAGCTGTCGCATAGGCTTTTAAATGTTCGAATGTGTTCTCAAATTACTTTGTCATCTTCTTTCCAAAGATATGTAACTTGTTGTCTAAGTGTGAAATCTTATTCTTGAGAGTCTTCTACATAGGCATTTTTCAATGCTTCCCATACAATATGAGTTGTTTCTAAACCCACAATGAGACCAAGTGTTTCTTTAGAGAGTGTTCCAATTATCCACACTCGAAGGAGACGATTTGCTTTTTATCATGCAATGAATGCTTTAGTTAATCTTGTTGTAGAGGTTTCTATGTTTGGGTGTGATCAACATTTGTTAAGTTGTATGTGGGTAGGGTAGGATCCTCATTAGTAAGGTGACCAAGCAATTCTTGGCTTTCTGCAAGGGCTCAGGCTTGTTCACGCCATAATGGATAGTTATTAGGACTGAGTTTAAGGGTGATAAAATTTCTAATGTTGAGTTAAAGTGAAGTCATGGTTATTTGGAGGTTTGTTTTTGAGATACTAGATTAAGCTGTGTTCATAGTAGCTATGATACCAAGAAAAAAAAAGAAAAATAGGAGAAAGAATGAGATGAATAAGTCAGGCTTCTCTAAACATGAACACAACTAAAGAAGTAATTATTATTTACTTTTGTTTTTTGCAATACAAATTGATGAGGACCACATCCTCTATTTAAACACAAACAATAAGAGGTAAAGATATTAAATCTCTATAATATACTTTGAAAAAATGAATCGACGGTTATTATTTCAATCCAAGGTTTCTAGAAATAGTAATTACATTGAAGCTATATTAATATTTTAAGATATGCTATACAAGGATATGTTTTGTTCTTGTTTTGAATCTAAGATTTGCTCAATTAATTTGTTGAAATTTCCTTAGATGGTTGAACTATCATTGTATATTGGGTTTTTGCTATTGATACATCAATCATTCTAGTTGAACTACCATTATATACTGGGTTATTGCCATCGATCCACCAATCATTCTTCAACATCTTTCCACTGCCATAGCATGAATTGTGGAAGGTTAGAACATGCTGGGTTGTGCCAATACTCACAAGTTTCCCCGGCGGGCATGTTCAAAATTTCAAGGTGCTTGCCTAGTATCAAAATCACATATATTTGATTACTGTGCATCTTTTCTGCCACTAAATTAACTTTAAAGTAGCAATGTTTTTACTCAGAGGACAATGTGTTTACTGGCTTGCTATCGCGGCGAACCTATTCTTTCCTGAAACCTTTTCCAGGTTTGCGTTATTCTAGAATATATTTCATCCTTAGGATATGGTATATTTGACTGATAAATTTTTGTGTGTCACTAATGATACTTGCTGCTTATGCACTGCAGTTTCTAAGTTTGTAGTATTTGTCATCGTGCCCGACTGGCTGGTTGATGGATTGCGCAACATCATTGCTGGTGGTATTTCTTGTCTCCTGAATTTTGTTTGTCATAATGAAGATTCGAGAAATTGCAGGACAGAGGAATTCTGAACGCGGTTTTCCTTCGTGTTCTTTACAATCCTGCATCTATGGTTAGGGATTTGGTGGAAATGACTTCCACCGGATCGAAAAGACATTTCTTTCCAGCTAAAATCACCCACCTTAGGCTCATCAATGGGAATAATTTTCTTTACCATTTCCTTTGCTGACTTGAGCTGCATAAATGCCATGCCTTGGATTGTTTACATACATTGATAAATTAATAACCTCAATTAAATAGTTTTTTATGTTGTAACCTAAATAATTCATTAAATTTATAAGATAATATATTAAAAAAAAACACGTAGATCCCAGTTGATATCAAATTAATAATCTTTTTATACATCAAAATTATATATATAAGTTCATTGTATAATATGACTAATATTATTTATTTTTTTCTTCAAATTAGTATCTCTTTTACCCCATCCCCAACTTTTTTAAATGCATTAAGAAGCTGTGTGTGGTATTATCGTATTACAAGAAAACATTATATAACGTGATTGTTGCTTTGAATATATCTTTGTACAAGAAGACGGTCTTTAATTTTATCTTTCTTGTCATTTTCCATAGCATTTTTAATAACTTGTTCGTCATTTTACAACTCTTAAGAAGCAAGACTTATAACACTATTTATTGTAATAGTATAATTATAAATTTTCCCTTAAAAAACATTGAACTAAATAATGTACCAAGATATTTTTTCATCATTATATAATTATCTTTAATATTTTATATGTAATTAGATTTTTTTTCACCGTAAAATTACTACTATAATCTTAGAATAAAAAAATATAATGTCTTTCACTCCTTAGGTTTTTATTTCTACCAAATTAGATCTTTATTTTTTTATTGTTGTTTTTTTACAAGAATTTTTATACATATTTTTTCACTGATTTTATTATTTAAAATTAAATTAGTTGATAATTAATTTTCTTGAATGAATTCAAGTTTAAAATTTTATAAGTTACAAATTTTAGAAATTATATTAGGTTTAGAAAAAAAATTTAGATTTGCTTGGTTTTTTCTTTTGTTTTTTAAATTAGTGTTTTCTTATTTTTTTTATTATTTTTTTAGAGTTTTGTTTTTCTTTTTTTAAGGTTTGTTTTTTATTAGTTTAGCCTCAAGTTCGACTAGGATCATTACTTTAAAAGTTAACATGGGTTCATTTTTGTTTATTTTTTATTTTTTAAAATTGATTTATTTCAATCTTATTTCTTAAATATTTTTTTTTATTTTTTATAAAATTATCTTATTTTTATTTTTATGTTCGTGAAATTTTTAAATCCACCTGATTTAATAAAAAATTATATATAT